>NC_054870.1:1851198-2011198 GCF_018320785.1 Cheilinus undulatus
AAGAGCCGGCTCTGCCCCTTCCAGTACAGGGCATCTGTATTTGCAGTCCAGTTCAGTTTGTTGTCAAGGTGCACCCCTAAGTACTTATAGGTTTGTACCTCTTCAGTGTCCTCTCCTCTGATGGTGACAGGCAGGAACTGGGGCTTAGATCTCCTAAAGTCAATGACCATCTCCTTGGTCTTGGAGGTGTTCAGCAGGAGACAGTTCTCAGAGCTCCAGCCACTGAAGGCCCTCATCAGGTCCCTGTACCCCCCTTCTTGCCCATTCCTAATACATGTCACAATAGCAGCATTGTCAGAATATGTCTGAATGTGTCAGGACCCAGACCTGTACTTAAAATCCACAGTGTACAGGGTGAGCAGGAATGGGGCCAGAACAGTTCCCTGTGGAGCCAGGTGTTGCTCACTGCCATCGTTGAGACACAGTTTCCCAGCCTGACGAACTGCAGCCGCCCTGTGAGGTAGTTTGTAATCCAGGAAGTGAAGGAGGGATCAACCCCCATATCTTCAAGCTTGTTTCAAAGAAGGAGGGGCTGAATGGTGTTAAATGCTCTTGAAAAGTCCAAGAACATAATCCTTATATATCCACCTGGTACATCCAAGTGCGAGTGGACCCAGTGGAGCATGTAGAGCACCACGTCATCCACTCCTGACTGGAGGGGACACTTGTGAAGGAGATGGCCTCCTCCTCTCTTTCTTCTCTGTCAGTCATTCTTTTATAGACCCGCCTCATCAGCATGCATCCAAACTAAAAAAAATAAAACATATTTTTTAATGTGTTAATGGTAATAACTTAGATTTATCTACAAAACACACAGAAAATAGGGGTGGAAAGTAACTAATTACATTTACTCAAGTTGTTGTATTTGAGTAGTGGTTTTTGTGTACTTGTATTTTTTTGAGTACTTTTCAAAATCACTACTTTTACTTAAGTGTATTTTGAGAGAAGTTTTGTGCTTCACTAAATTTTAAAAAGCAATAAGTACTGAGTAAAAAAACACTAAAAGCCAAAATGAGGCGATTCTAGCTTTCAGCCAACAATAAAATGACCAGAAGTTTGACTTTAACAGCACATGACGGTCAGTAGTGAGAGGATGATTCCACTTTTCATACAAAAACAGCTGCTGCATCTGACTTTAGGTTAAGTTCACCTTATAAAAAACAACCTGGTTATAGATCATCAGCTCCATGTCCACAGACACAAAAATGAAGCATACCAAGAAAAGAACACTGTCCCTACTGTGAAACATGGAGGAGGCTCTGTTATGTTCTGGGGCTGCTTTGCTGCATCTGGCACAGGGTGTCTTGAATCTGTGCAGGGTACAATGAAATCTCAAGACTATCAAGGTATTCTAGAGAGAAAAATGTACAGCCCAGTGTCAGAAAGCTTGGTCTCAGTCGCAGGTCATGGGTCTTGCAACAGGATACTGACCCAAAACACACAGCTAAAAACAGCCAAAAATGGCTAAGAGCAAAACATTGGACTATTCTGAAGTGACCTTCTATGAGCCCTGATCTAAATCCTATTGAACATGTGGAAGGAGCTGAAACATGGCATCTGGAGAAGGCACCCTTCAAACCTGAGACAACTGGAGCAGTTTGCTCATGAGGAGTGGGGCCAAAATACCAGCTGAGAGTGAGTTTGTTGAGTTTGTCATGAGTTTGTTTTTTAAAATAATTCTGTTGAACCAGAATTCAAAAGCAATGTCTGATTTTCATTGGTTAATTTCATTGAATTTTTATTTATTATCACTTTTGTCAGATTGAAGTTATTTCTGTGACCACTGTGGGTTTTTCTTTCATTAACAGAGGGATACCAACTATTTTGTCCACGTGTGTATATTCCAGGATGTGGTGCATCCCTGGGAACAATAACTTTGGATCTGAAATAAACTGTTTAAGAAATATAGCTTTTGGAAAAAAAATGGTCTCGTGGCACAACTCGCCCCTGGTGCAGGATAAGTTGTGCCTTTGGGGAGAATACATAGGGGTAAACTGTGCCAGTGATTACTGAAGATTATTGAAGTAAAACAGAACATTTTAATCTCATAAACTGTAATGCTATATAAAAGCAAGACAAATTCAATACCAAATTACTCATTTAGGGTTTGTTTAGATATCATCACCCTATTAAACTAATGGCATAAGTCATATTTTCTAGTTTTCGGGAAAACACAAAAAAACCTTAAAACACATTATATGATATTTGTGAATCATTTCAGGCAACAAGGCTTTGGCAATAGATGCCTGTTGACATACATAGAACACTGTCAGTCAACTATATAACATATATGAATAAAGTGATTTAGGCCAATTTCTGAACATCTCATTGTGACTTAGGCCACTTAAAAACTGAATAAAACTGCTCTGTAATAACAGTGCAAACTCAAAACTGAAATCAGTGTTCGCTAAATTAAACAAATGGCAGGTAAATCAAACACTGATGAGGCATGCCCATCTCCCCACTCATCCAGCCGTTCTTGGCCCTTCTTTGTTGGGCTCTAGGTGTGTAGATTTCGGTGTGTGGTTGTGTGGATTTGTTAGGGTGGGTGTGTCAGTGTGTCTCTGGGTGTGTGGGTCTGGGTGAGAGGGTGTGTAGGTTAGGGTCTAGGTCTGTTGGTCTGGGATTTGTGTCTCTGGGTGTGTGGGTCTGGATTTGTGGGTATTTGGGTCTGGTTGTGTGGGTGTCAGGGCTTGGGTGTGTCTGAGGGTCTGGGTTTGTGGGTGTGCCACTGGCACAACTTAACCCAGGCCCTTTGGCACAAATCACCCCACTCCCCCTAGAGAATTTATTTTAAAATATGATTTCAATCTCACCAAACTGCCTTGTAAGCTTTCAAAATACCATCAAAAAGTGTTGCTATTCTGGAAATTATTTTACAGTCACAACTTCACACCTCATAATACTCCTTTATGGAACAATAGATAAATCCTCCACAGAGGGAAGTCCATTTTTTTATCGGGACTGGATGAACAAAAATCTTTGGTGTATAATGGACCTTTTTGATATAAATGGGAACATAATAGAGTATAATGAAATATGTCAAAAATATGATTTTGCTTTTAACCTGAGAGAATTTCACTCTCTCGTCAATGCTATTCCCTATTCATTCCTTAGTTTGGCAAAAAACACATTCAAAAATTCACAATTCCCAACTTATCTCCCCACAGCTTCAATAGATGGAATTCATTTTCTTGGCAATAACTGCTCAAATAAATACATAAGGCCTGTTTTAACTAATTATTCTCAGTTCCCTCGGAATAATATTTGTAACATTTTTGCCCAAATGACTCTTTCAAAACTAAGAGAAAAGTTCTTTAAATATCCAGAGACACAAGAAATCCACTACAAAATAATGAATAATATCTACCCTTCAAATGAATTTTTGAGGTTAAGATTTGGCTTCGAGAACAACAAATGTGTGTTTTGCAAGCAAGACATTGAGACAACAGAGCATATATTTATCTCATGCTCTCATACCCAGTCATTCTGGAAACAAGTCAGAATGGTTACATAGCAAAGTCACTACAAGAATTATTTCAGATTATAATGCTATTATGTTTGGTGTTTCACTAAAAAATAAGAAAATTGACATTTTTTTAATGTATTCCTCATTATGGCAAAATTTTTCATACACAAGGCTAAGTTCATAAAAGATCCACCATATTTCTCAGCCTCTATAATGAAATTCAACTATATATCAAGTCCCTTAAACTGATGAAAGAGCTTTATGATCTACTGAAATGACCTCACAATTGAAGTGTCTTAAACGTCTACTTAAAATAATCCTGGAACAAGACAGAGATGTTTCAAAGTTAAATGCAAAGCCGGAACTACACTCCAGACATGGCTGCTGCACTGTGTCACTCCGCCCAGTGGTTTACTCAAGAAATAGTTCTGAGTATTTGCTTGATGTGTCGTAATGTTACATAATTATATGTTATTTCTTCATAGCGTGGTTTAGGTCACAACTTGTCCACGAGAGCGTTTTCGAGTTGTTGGATTCTGTATTTGATGAGTTTGATGAGTGAAAGCAAAAAATAGCACGTTAGCTGTGCAGCTGGTATATCGGTCCCCCCAGATCTAGAACCAGCTTGCACCGACAACTAAAGGAAACGAACCTATTACTAAGACTATAGGAATTATGGCAATGGGCGAATTTGCCAAAATTATGAAGTATCCCTTTAAGTAGCTCACCAGCCATTTTAACGAGACATCATGAAAGCCATATTTCTGCAATTAGCAATAAGGATATTATGATCAACTGTGTCGAAAGCTTTTGAGAGGTCTAAGAATATGCCAAGAGAGATTTTTTTGTTTATATCTGAAGAGATTTTATGGATGAGCTGTTAAAGGGCCATTTCTATTGACATTTTTTTCCGAAAACCATACTGATGACTATAAAGTATATTATTTTCATCCAAGTGTTTTTGAATTCTTGAATACATGAGTTTCTCAAGAACCTTAGAAAAACATGGCAAAACAGACATGGGGCGGTGACACTGCTGGGGTCACCTGATTTGAATAGCAGCGTGACTTTAGTTACTTTAAGCTCGTTAGGCACAAACCGTGTCTGAGTGATAAAGATAAAACATGGGTCAAGGGCTCAACAACAGAAGAAGCTACCAACTTAACCACGCTTGGCCTTATTTCATCATGACCTGCAGCAGAATCTTTGATTTTCATAATGATGTCCTCTACTTCACTATAGGTAGGAGGGTCAAACGTACTGATAGTGGGATATTGCTCTGTGATATTTACTGGAGGGGATTTGTCTGTATTTTGTATATTCCTTGCCAAAACTGTACCAATTTTTACAAAGTATTCATTGAAGTTATTTGTGATCTCCAGAGGTTTAGCAAATTCTGTCAAACCATCAGATAACTGAGATGGAACTGATGTAAATGCGTCCTTTTATTCAATAATGCAGTAACGAGGTTCCATGTTGGTTTTATATCATTGCGAGATTGTTTACAATTTTAAGAGAAATAGTTCTTTTTAGCGATTTGTAGTAATTTAGTAAAATAGTTCTTGTATTTTTTTGTATTCATTTTAATAGAAGATCTCTGTAGACCTCAAATAATCCAGGGCTAACACTTTTTTGACTTGCATTTTGTGTTAAACTGAACAAGTGGAAAACATTTGTCAAAAATGGATGTAAATAATTCAATAAATAAAATATAGGCAGATTTGGCATCCTGATTATTGAGAACCTCCTCCTATGATACCTCCTTCATCAATGCAGAAAAGACTTCTTTGTTTCTCACAGTGAACCTACCACATTTTCTCCTCTTATCACATTTGTCTTTTGGGGTAGTAGTACTTAAGAAAAACTGACATATCGGAAAGTGATCAGAAATATCAGTTAGCAGTAATCCAGAGCCGACAATATGCTCAAAATAATTTGTAAATATACTGTCTATTAAAGTTGCTGATGTATTTGTTATCCTGGTTGGCTTGTAAACCAGAGGGTAAAAATAGGATGCGTATAAAGAGTTTAGGAACTAATTTGGTAAATCTGATTCCTTTTTAAGTCAATGGATGTTAAAGTCTCCTAGGAGAATGCAAACTTTAACCTTGTTACTTATTAGCTCCACAGTAGAAGAAAAAACATCATTAAACAATTTAACATCAGTATCAGGAGGTCTATAAATACAGCCAATTATTACAATTTTTCCACTGAAAATACTCATAGATGGTATTTCAGTAAAAAGAGATTCAACATTAATTTTCTCTAAGCCAGGGCTCAGATCTGCCCTCTCAATGCGGTGGAAACTGTTCTCAACAAAGATTGAAACTCCTCCCCCTTATAGTAGATCACTAGGCTGCTTAAATTAATAAAAACGACTGACTGATAAACTACTGTGACTGTGTATGTTTTAGTACATCAGAAGGACCTGCAAACGCTTTCCATGGTACTGACCAAAGGGTAGCACTTTAACGCAGCAGCGGGCTGGCTGCTATGGCTGCAGAGCAGCGACATTAACCACGGTTAAATAAAAGACCAAAATCTACAGTCTTTCCCAAACAGAGGTTGCGTTAACCGAATATTCTCCGACATGGACTGATTTTTTGAAGGATGACGGAGAACTTTGAAGGCTGTCCGTTACTTTGATGGGCTGGAATGATGAGGATGAGCCTGCATTTCAGCACACACAGACAGTCATAGACCTTTTTCCATTTTGCACACATGGACTATCAAGAAGGTTATTTAATCTATTTAAAATCTTGTACCCAGTGGGCTCTCTCACTGATCTCGACATCGTAAATTAATGAAAGCCCCTCGGTCTCTGTGCTGACAGCGCACTGAGAGGCTGCTGCAGGTGTTAGTACACAGGTCGGCATGTATATGGGGAGAGATTTGTCTCAAAATTATGCACAAATATATATATATATATATATATATATATATATATATATATATATCTACGATTTAAACGTGTTTTTCAGATCCACAAAAACCACAAATATATCCACAATGTCCATAAATATATCCAAAAGATCCACAAATATATCCACAAAAACCACAAATATATCCATGATTTACACATGTGTTTTTTAACTTTGTGTGTGCATTTATCATTTGCAAATCTTCAATTCTGCTTGTGAATTGTCGAAAGTACGTTTGTGGATCAACCGGCTCACGCATTTATTTTTGAGACAAACATCACGCAGTTTTGAAGAGATTCACACACACAAGTGGAGCATAGATATTCACATGTGTGGTAAAGCGCCGCTGGTCGGTGGTGTTGCTGACTCCGTTGAGAGCGTAGACGGGTTTGGTGACCCGGTAGCGGTCCGCGTTGTGTTGGACGACTTCTGGCTAGCGAGCTAATGAACGAACAATGGCTCAAGCTAAGTCAAGGTGTCACTGCAGTGTGCCTTTCTGCACATCTAACAAACAGCGGCAGCATTATTTAACGTTTCGCGGCTTCCCCAGTGATTTGGCTGAAAGAAGAAAGTGGATTCAGCTTATTCGCCGTGACAAAGGTCCGGACTTCAATGTTCTTTGCACATTTTCCATCATAATAAATATTTTATAACAATTAACTATTAATCAATTAGTTGAGAAAGCAGTGACTATTTAATCAACCATGGAAATGGCAGATAAATAGCCCTGAAATGCTGGCTGCTTATCAAATATAGAACAGGCTTAGAAAAGACTCACTTTCATTGTGACTCTCCCCAGTTATTCCACTGAAAACAAGAAGGCACAGCTCCGATTTTCAGCCGCTTTCTCTCACCACCAATGCTAGCCGCGGTGTCGTTTTCCTCTGTGAAGTGCCGGCTACATACGAAGGTACTCCGTGAAGAACATTGAAGTCCGGACCTTTGTCACGGCGAATAAGCTGAATCCACTTTCTTCTTTCAGCCAAATCACTGGGGAAGCCGCGAAACGTTAAATAATGCTGCCGCTGTTTGTTAGATGTGCAGAAAGGCACACTGCAGTGACACCTTGACTTAGCTTGAGCCATTATTCGTTCATTAGCTCGCTAGCCAGAAGTCGTCCAACACAACGCGGACCGCTACTGGGTCACCAAACCCGTCTACGCTCTCAACAGAGTCAGCAACACCACCGACCAGCGGCGCTTTACCACACATGTGAATATCTATGCTCCACTTGTGTGAGTGAATCTCTTCAAAACTGCGTGATGTTTGTCTCAAAAATAAATGATTGATCCAGTTGATCCACAAATGCACTCTCGACAATTCACAAGCAAAATTGAAGATTTGCAAATGATAAATGCACACACAAAGTTAAAAAAAACATGTGTAAATCGTGGATATATTTGTTGATCTTGTGGATATATTTGTGGATCTGAAAAACACGGGTAAATCGTGGATATATATATTTGTTCATAATTTTGAGACAAATCTCTCCCCATAGCTGCATGGTAGTGAAGGGTCTTTATCGGGACAGTAGCTGGATGGGAGTGATGGGTCTTTGTCGGGACAGTAGCTGGATGGGAGTGATGGGTCTTTGTTGGGACGGTAGCTGGATGGGTGTGATGGGTCTTTGGTGGGACGGTAGCTGGATGGGGGTGATGGGTCTTTGTTGGGATGGTAGCTGGATGGGAGTGATGGGTCTTTGTTGGGACGTTAGCTGGATTGGAGTGATGGGTCTTTGTTGGGACGATAGCTGGATGGGTGTGATGGTTCATTTTGGGACGATAGCTGGATGGGAGAGATTTGTCTTTTTTTCAAAGGTAGTTGGATGGGAATGATGGGTCTTTGTCGGGACAGTAGCTGGATTAGAGTGATGTGTCTTTTTTGGGATGGTAGCGGGATGGGAGTGATGGGTCTTTGTTGGGACGGTAGCTGGATGGAAGAGACGGGTCTTTGTTGGGACAATAGCTGGATGGGAGAGATTGGTCTTTTTTTCCAAGGTAGCTGGATGGGAATGATGGGTCTTTGTTGGGACAATAGCTGGATGGGTGTGATGGGTCTTTGTTGGGATGGTAGCTGGATGGGAGTGATGGGTCTTTGTTGGGACAATAGCTGGATGGGTGTGATGGGTCTTTGTTGGGATGGTAGCTGGATGGGAGTGATGGGTCTTTGTTGGGACGGTAGCTGGATTGTAGTGATGGGTCTTTGTTGGGACGATAGCTGGATGGGAGAGATGTGTCTTTTTTTCGAAGGTAGTTGGATGGGAATGATGGGTCTTTGTCGGGACGGTTGCTGGATTGTAGTGATGGGTCTTTGTCCGGACGGTAGCTGGATGGAAGAGACGGGTCTTTGTTGTGACGGTAGTTGGATGGGAGAGATTGGTCTTTTTTTCAAAGGTAGCTGGATGGGAATGTTGGGTCTTTGTCCGGACAGTAGCTGGATGGAAGTTATGGGTCTTTGTTGGGACTGTAGCTGGATGGGAGTGATGGGTCTTTGTTGGGACGATAGCTGGATGGGTGTGATGGTTCTTTGTTGGGACGATAGCTGGATGGGAGAGATTGTTTTTTTTTTTTGAAGTTAGCTGGATGGGAATGATGGGTCTTTGTCGGGTCATATGTGGAGGCAGTATTGAGTACTGTTTTATTTCAGTAAATATTCTGTGGAATAGAATTTACCTGAAATGTTTAAAGAACTCAGCAGGGAAGCCATCAAGTGTTGGTGATTTGTGGTTTGGCATGAGACAGAGTGCAGTAGAAAGTTCTTCATGAGTTATTGGAGCTTCTAGTGCAGAGATATGATCTTGATTGAGTTGGGGTAGATAAATGTTAAAAAATGAGAGGATGTCTTCTTGGTTTGGGTTGTTTTCTGATGAATATGAATGTGCATAAAATACCTTGAATGTATCATTTATTTCTTCAGGTGAGCTTGCTGGCTTCCCTGCTGAATTCTTGATGGTAGAAATAGTTGTCTTTTCTTTATTTTGCTTTATTTGGTTTTCTAAGTATTTGCCAGATTTATTATTATGATTGAAATGTTTCTGTCTGAGTCTGTGTATGTGGAAATTAGCTTTTTTATTCAGGATTTCATTCAGTTTAAATTTGTATTTTCTAAGTTCACAATGGGATTCTTCTGTTGGGTTGTTAGCGATGATGTCCTCTAAATGTTTGACTTTTTGTTCCAGTTTAGTTTCTTGTTGCTGTTCTTTCTTTCTTTTTTTAATGATTATGCCTCTTAATACTGCTTTACCTGTTTCCCATAAAATAGATGGAGATGACTTTGGGGAATCATTTATTTCCAGGAAGGATGCCCACTCTTTTCTAATGAGACTGTCAAACTCTGAATCTGTTAGGAGGGATGTATTGAAGCGCCATCTGGTGGTGGGTTTGTATGAAGTGGTTTTATTCCATGTGAATGTCACTGGAGCATGATCACTGATGATGATGGGGTGCAATTTTAATTCTAAAATATTATATATAATTGAATTGCTGGTAAAGAATAGATCAATGCATGAGAAAGAATAGTGAACCGGCGAGAAGAATGAATATTGTCTTGTAGATGGATGTTGAAGCCGCCAACTATTGCCAAGACCCAGGTCACTCATAGACTGTTTCAGATGACTGCCAGGTTCGTTTGTTTCTGCTATTACTTCGGTCTATGGATGGGTCAATGACTGTGTTGAAATCTCCTCCTATGATGACTGGACAGTTGGAGTTGTTGGAGATGGATGAGAAGAAGCTATGAAAAAATGATGGGCCATCAGAGTTTGGGCCATAGACATTGCCGAGTGTGATGGGGTTATTGTTGATTGATATATTTATTATTATGAAACGTCCTTCTGGGTCTGTAACTGTAAAATTATAGACAAATGAAACTTTATTGTTAATCAGAATAGAAACCCCTCTCTGTTTGCTGTTATAGTTTAAGGAGAAATCATGGCTGAATTGTGATGATTTTAATTTATCTTGGTCTGAGTCAGTAAGATGAGTTTCTTGTAATAAACAGACATCTGCTTTTAATTTGGCCAAGTGGTTAATTATTTTTATTCTTTTTGCCTGAGAACCAATTCCCCTTATATGTTCCCAGTTAGGAATTTTAGTGATGTCATTTTCAAGGAAGAGGATGAGTTTAAATTTGTGACTATGTATTGTCTATGTGTATGTATGAGTGTATTTGAGAGAATAAATAACTGTATAGTGCCTGTGTGTATGTGGTTAGGGTGTGTGTGTCTGTGGGTGTGTGGGTGTGTGTGAGGGTGTGTGTGTCTTTGTGAGGCTCTTTCATGTCCAGCTTCACCCACACTCTGTGTTTATTCAATCATAAAAACAAGTTACAGCAGTAAAAGTTTTTTTCAATGAAAAACAGGGGGTTATGGAACCATACTTGCCTTTAAAGGGTGAAAATTTCCAAAATATCGTCATTATTTTATATGTATATTTCAGGCTGAAGTACTTTAACAAGATTGACCCATTTAAAGTGGAAAAAATATTAATGGACCATATTTTTACAGCAGTTTTGGGGAGGTAGCTGATTTCTGCCCAAAGGAACAAATTAAGCTGGATTTTAAAGGATCCTCCGAGGGTTAAGTAAATAAAATGATAAGTTAAGAGTAGTCTGTTTTAACATGTTTTTAAAAATGTATGACTCTCACTCAGCTCCGACATCTATCCGTTAAAAACTAAAACTAATGAAAACTAAACTAAAACGACGCATTTTTGCAAAATAAAAACTAAACTAAACTAACAAACCAGCAGTCAAAATTAATAAAAACTAAACTGAAATTGAACACAGAAAGTGAAAGCGAAATAAAAATAAAAACTACTGAAAAATCCAAAACTATTATAACCTTACTTCATGGTGACTACTTGATTCTGTAGCATGTTGTTTAACTGAAGGATTAGCCTAGAAATAGAGCATTACACATTATGAAATGCCACCTCAAAACTTACTGTATAAGATGATATTATTTATTTATCTATCTTCATCACTTTCTCTCTCCTATCAGTTTTATGTGACCCTCCTTTGTACCCTCCCAGAAATCCAGGACCCCTCTCGCACACACACGGCTAAGGCTTTCTGCTCAGGCTCGTGCACGGGCAGCTAAACAGGACCTCCAGCTGCTCTCTGTAGCGGCCATAGCAGATTAGTGTGTGAGCAACAGGCAGCTGGAGCTGAACCGAGCTGAACCTCTCCGTGCAGGAAAGCCCTCTGCAAACATGGTGAGTAAACATTCTTTGTCCAGGCTACCACTCATGATTGCCCTCAGACTCTCGCCGTCATCTCCGTTATTTTATTTTACCTCCACAATAATTTACTACAGATGTTCAGATAGATACAGTTGAACCGTTTGATTTGGTGGAGGATATAAAAGAGAGAAACTCAACCACACTCTGGTTGTCTTTGTGTGTATTAAGTCTGTGTGTCATGAATAAAGCTGAGGAGAATGGGCTTTCCTGCTTATTCACTTCATTGATAAAATTAGGGTGTTGCTATGACACCTGATGACGTCACACTGCATGTTTACTGTTGTGGTTTGTGTGCATGTTTACGCTCCTGTGATAAAATCATTCAAAGATAATTTTGATGTTTAAATTAAATCAAACCTTTTCTGAAGAATGTTGAAAATGTTGGCAGTAAAACTGACTTTTAGAGTTGATCCTAGATTACTGTCATTTCATGTGATCCTGCATCATGTGTGAGGATTAGGACCAGAGCAGGGACCAAATGGAAACCCGAGACCTCCCATCCCCACCAACCCACCACATACCTTTGAACCCAGTATTCTGTTAAGCAGGAATGCAGCCTTTCATTGTATCCAGATGGGACCCGGCACAACCAATCACAGTTTGTGTTTTTGAAACTGCCCCTCTCAGATCTGCTCCACTGTTACCCCTGTTCTTTCTCTGTAGGCTGGGAAAATTCAGAGTCTGACAGAGGAGGAGAGGAGCCACCTTTTACCCCTGCTACGCAGCACTCAGTGGGTTGAGGTTGTGGGACGGGACGCCATTTACAAAGAATTTATCTTTAAAGATTTTAACCAGGTACCAAACACATGCATTCTAATTTAGCAGCTTAAAATGTTAAATAAATGCTAACTGGTGATTAAAAGATATATATATTTTGCTTTCAGGCGTTTGGTTTCATGTCCAGAGTGGCTCTACAAGCAGAGAAGATGGATCATCATCCGGAGTGGTTTAATGTTTATAATAAGGTATAAAATAGAGCTGGTCAGGGTTTTGGGGTTCATCATGTTTTTTTCTAGGCGCAGCAGGGAGGTTATCTGTTCAAGGGTTTGAAAAACTTTACTCTTCTCGTTCAGCATCAGCCACAAGACAGGCAGAGTAAGTAGAGAGTAAGTAAGTGAGTATGGTCAGCACATCAGTGTTAATTTTGGCAGCTATTTTAAATTTTACTCTTAGTTTTGATCTTTAAATGAAATGCATTTTAGTTTTAGTCACATTTTAGTCATTTCTATCCTTTTTAGTTTTAGTCTAGTTTTAGTCGATGAAAACTCAAAACATTTTAGTGTAGTTTTAATCCTTAAAAAGTCCTCACATTTTAGTTTTATCTTTTAGTCCAACATTTATTCGATAAACATCTAAGCTAACATCAGTTCGATTTCGATTCTTTAGGATGCGATTCAATTCGATATCTATTCAATATATTGATTTAAATGCTTTGATGTTAATTCAGTTAGAAGTCGAAATACAAAATGACCTGTTGAAAATTTTTAATAATTATTTTCATGCCCATGTGAACAAATGTAGTTGGTCACCTCACATTTTTTAGCAATAAAACATCTGAAAATAAAAATTTGCACGATAATAACTTATTGTGCATAAGGAGTACAAAACTAAAAAACATGCCAGTTCTGTACAAACACTGAAAAATTAAAGTGTATGTAAACTTCAATAATATTTCTTTCCTCTTGGAAATTGTGATAAACCTCACATAACATGGTTATGGTTGGTTGTTGTTTGGCTGAGTGCGGCCTCCGTCCATACAACGCAAATCACACACAAAGTGACCCCCACTGGCCAGGAGGTAAATCGATTCAGAGGATTTGCTGAATGGATATTGAATTGAGGGGGGAAATATTGCGATGCATCGATTAATCGATATTTTTACCCACCCCTAGCTGAGAGGCAGAATAACTACAGATGTGTCATTTTTCGACAGATTTACCCACAGTGGAGAACTATCACGGATTTTGAATGTCCGACGAAAACTGAAATACATTTAAGTCTAGTTTAAGACTTAAACTTAGTTTTAGTGAGTCCCTGCAGGTTTAAAATATAGAGTTATTCTTGCAGCAGGCTTACAGTTAAAACATATTCCCAGCACAGCAGGGTTTCCACCTCAGATGGCCACTGTTTTATAACTAGAAGTCAGATCTGCTGCAGACAGGTATGGCTTTGTTGAAACACATTTGTGATGTTGAATGTTTATTGGTGGGAAGGCTAGGAAGATTTTCTTAAAGTATGGTGGCAGCTTCTGAAGCAAACATATTTAAATAAGTTTAAATAAAAAGTTCTCACCATTTTGCCCTCTCTGCTCCGTCTTACTTGGTTGACCAGGTCCAGATTACTCTCAGCACACATGACTGCGGGGGGCTGTCCCAGCGGGACATCACTCTGGCTACCTTCATTGACCAGGCCTCGCTGATGTGATCAATGACAAAACTTCAACAGCTGTAGTGCTGGGAGTCTCAGATCTTCACTTCTTCATTCCCCTTTACAAATCCTCAAGGATGTGACTTGAAAACGTAAAGAAATAAGCCTATTACAGTGTTGTGGCATGACACTAAGTGATAGACTCTATGGGCCAAATTTACCCTTAAATGCAGTTTTTAATGTCAGCTTCCTGATTATAATCAGTGTTGTGTTCTGTGCCAAATGTTTTCTAAATCACTGTCTGTGAATGTTTTTCTTGTTTTTGGCATTGCAGAAAAAAACAGAGAAATAAATTTCTTATCAGACTTAAAGCATTTTATTAAAACAGAACATGAGAGACAGTCTGCTGAACGTCTGCTTGCTTGAAGGAATGATGCATCAACAGAAAACTGCTAAATGCAGATGGGCTTACAGGAACAGAACAGATAAAATAGTGAAAAAGTTCATTAAGAATCCCCACATGATAAAGCCAGGGGCACAAAAGACATTAACATATAATTCAATCATCTACTTTAAAGACAGGTTGTGTTCAGGATAAAATTCATTATTATAAGACAGTATTTTAGACATTGTACTTAAAGGTGTGTGTGAAAGATCAGCTGATCCTGTTTTTTCAAATCCCTGAGGATGGTATTATGACACGAGTTCAAACCTCATAAGGCAGAGAGGTGAACAATCACTATAGCAACAGAACCAGGACAAGACAGGATGTTTGCAGGTGTTTTAAGAACTCAACGCAGTATGTCATCATTTTCAGTGAAGCTTTCAGGCAGGGGTGTCAAAATCAGTCACAGCAGGGGCCAAAATCTGAATTTAGGTCTAACCTGAGGGCCCAACGCGGTCAACATTTAACCATGAACTGTCAACCTTATTTTCACAGGTAATAAATTAAGGAGGAGAAAAATTGATGATTTTGAGATAATAAAAAAAAAAGATAAGTTTAAAGGCTCAAAATCTGAGCTCAAAAGTCAAAATATTAGTTGAAAAGGTCACAACACAACATCAAAGTCAATTTCTTTTCAAAAGGCAAGTATATGAGATAGAAAGTAAAAATTATGACTTTAAAGATCAAAATATGAGATTAAAAGTCAAAATGCTAAGTTTAAGTCAGAATTTTGAGATGCAAATTAAAAATATTAAATGAAAACATTATTTTCTCTCCCTCATTCCTTACTTTCTATCTCATTATTTTTGCTCTTTTTTTACATTTGCCATTATGCCTTACAAAGGATATTTTAAGGTGAAATTTACATTTCTATACTTGAGGAAATCTGCAAATCTCAGATCTGTGGGTCAGTTCTAACTAAAATATGATATGATCTTTCCCATACAGGTGTAGTAACTTTTTCGTCACTTCACCAGTGCTAACCTTTTTAGATGGCATGCAACCCCAGCACGGGGTGCAGTATTAGCAGACCGACCCATGGGTACATGCAGATGTTAAAAACCAAACATGGGGCTGCTAGTGCGTCTGTTACTAGGCACTAAATGAGGGAACATTTCAGTGCATGCAGGAGCCTAAACGCACTAATGTCAGTACAAGAAATGCACGTTCTCACACAGCAGGCTAACATATTTAGTAATTAAACTCCCAGTGGTCACAAAAGTGGTTAAAATTCCCAAACAAGGCAGATTGCTGTGATGCATCTAATGGCGTATCTGAACCAGAGCAGAGCCTCTCCCTTTGTCTCACTTCAGAAGTTAATATTGCACAAATGTGGAAATCACTTCATGGAGATACGAGAGCTAGTATTATAAAAATATAAAAAGGATCACAACACAAGGTCCTCCTGGTGTTAGCATGATAGTAAATGTGTGCTAAATGCATATTTCAATACTCTGACAGTGCAATGAGTGGGTTTCTCCAAGACTGTCAGTCTGAGAATCAATCCTTCAGTACATTACAGGTTTAGGTAAGTCTAAGAACACTTAACTACAGTCTGTCCAATGTACTAACATATTTATTAGTGTAGACATGTCAAAGCTGTAGCAATGTTAGAATCAATGAATCAATAAAGGACATTTCCATTGAGTAGAAACTGAGGTAGATTGAATTAGCAGACAAATTACTCAAGTTTTTGCAATTCGCGAACAAGAGAGAAGATAGATGATTTTTTCTTGACAACATTCAGCAAAACGGTTGGGAACAGTCTTCAGCTCCGGCTGGTAAGAAATCTACTTTAAATGATTTTCTTTAAAAAGCCAGCGTGTGTGTGGAGTTGTTTTGGATTATTTTTTAAAAACTTAGCTGATAAGCTTCAAAGTTGCTTTCAAAATATTCACATCCAGGTTAAACTGAAAGACAATTTAAAGCTCCCAGTATCTAACCCATTAACCCCACCTACAAACCTAACTGGGGATGGGTTATGATAGTAGTCTTAAAACAAAGTTAACAATATCATACTAAGTGCTAAAAACACAAACATGTAGGACCATGCTTAAAGACAAAAAACCATTACATGAAAAATGCAGTTTCAAGTGATTTACAGATTATTGTGTTCATTTCTTGACATTGTCGTGCTTTTACCTTACTGTTTCCCAGGAAACTATAAAATGACAATCATGACTTGCGGCTGCAACAGTCTTCTCTGTGTGGAGCATGCAGTACATCAGACTCAACACTAGAGGGGAGCACTGCACTTTAAACAGGCTTTCTTGTGCAATAGGCAGTGTATTTTTGCTTTTTCATCACAAACAGTGAACCAGTGATGAAGGCGAACTGAAATGTTAAGGCAGATAAAGGAGATTTCCTCTTCAATCACAGGAGATTAGGAAAGACATATGCATGTAATAAAAGCAAACGTTGAAATGAACTTAAAAACAAAAACATTTCAATCCACTGATAAAATCAAAAGACTAAACTTGTTAAAAAGAGTCACCTCTTATCTGTGCCCCCTGATGCACAGTTTAAAAGTGATTTCCATCTGCGCTACAGCCAGGCTGATGGCTTGTGCTTTAAGGATCTTTCAAATATAATCTGTATGCATGATAAGGCAACTGTCGAGCTCAGAGCCCTGGAAAGAGTTGAGCATGTCCCTGCATTCAGTAGGAGTGGGCGGGGGCTGCTTCAGTGGGCTTTGCCGTTGCCGTTCATGTGGCTGGTGTTTGACTTGGGCATCTCAGTGCTGTAAAGACAGTCCAAGAAACCTCGGGAGATTTCAGTCACCATTGATCGGTCTGGAATAGACTGGGCCATACCATAGATCGCTCCCTGAAACGGCAGACAAAACACATCTGAGAGCAGCAGCAAACAAGGACGAACACGGATTAGAAATCTGTCACACTTAAGAGATTATAACCACTGTTTGTTTAGGCAAATGAACCTGAGCTTTTATTGCGCTTTCTAGTCATCAAACTACTTAAAGCGCTTTTACACTACAGGTCACACCAACCAATTGCACTGTTCACTCCTCATTCACACACTGATAGAGCATTGGCCATCAGTATCAGCTAATCCCAGTTACATTAATCAGTATTAGCTAATCCCAGTTATATTCATCAGTATCAGTTTATCCCAGTTATATGCATCAGTATCAGTTTATCCCAGTTACATTAATCAGTATTAGCTAATCCCAGTTATATTCATCAGTATCAGTTTATCCCAGTTATATGCATCAGTATCAGTTTATCCCAGTTACATTAATCAGTATTAGCTAATCCCAGTTATATGCATCAGTATCAGTTAATCCCAGTTATATGCATCAGTATCAGTTTATCCCAGTTACATTAATCAGTATTAGCTAATCCCAGTTATATTCATCAGTATCAGTTTATCCCAGTTATATGCATCAGTATCAGTTTATCCCAGTTACATTAATCAGTATTAGCTAATCCCAGTTATATTCATCAGTATCAGTTTATCCCAGTTATATGCATCAGTATCAGTTTATCCCAGTTACATTAATCAGTATTAGCTAATCCCAGTTATATGCATCAGTATCAGTTTATCCCAGTTATAATCATCAGTATCAGCTTATCCCAATTATATTCATCAGTATCAGTTTATCCGAGTTACATTAATCAGTATTAGCTAATCCCAGTTAAATTCATCTGTATCAGCTAATCCCAGTTATATGCATCATTATCAGCTAATCCCAGTTATATGCATCAGTATCAGCTAATCCCAGTTATATGCATCAGTGTCAGCTTATCCCAATTATATTCATCAGTATCAGCTAATCCCAGTTATATGCATCAGTATCAGTTAATCCCAGTTATATGCATCAGTATCAGCTAATCCCAGTTATATGCATCAGTATCAGCTAATCCCAGTTATATGCATCAGTATCAGCTAATCCCAGTTATATGCATCAGTATCAGCTAATCCCAGTTATAATCATCAGTATCAGCTTATCCCAGTTACATTAATCAGTATCAGCTAATCCCAGTTATATGCATCAGTATCAGTTTATCCCAATTATTTTCATCAGTATCAGTTTATCCCAGTTACATTAATCAGTATTAGCTAATCCCAGTTATATGCATCAGTATCAGTTAATCCCAGTTATATGCATCAGTATCAGCTAATCCCAGTTATATGCATCAGTATCAGTTTATCCCAGTTATATGCATCAGTATCAGTTTATCCCAGTTACATTAATCAGTATCAGCTAATCCCAGTTATATGCATCAGTATCAGCTAATCCCAGTTATATGCATCAGTATCAACTAATCCCAGTTATATGCATCAGTATCAGTTAATCCCAGTTATATGCATCAGTATCAGCTAATCCCAGTTATATGCATCAGTATCAGCTAATCCCAGTTATATGCATCAGTATCAGCTAATCCCAGTTATATGCATCAGTATCAGCTAATCCCAGTTATAATCATCAGTATCAGCTTATCCCAGTTACATTAATCAGTATCAGCTTATCCCAGTTATATGCATCAGTATCAGTTTATCCCAATTATTTTCATCAGTATCAGTTTATCCCAGTTAAATTAATCAGTATCAGCTAATCCCAGTTATATGCATCAGTATCAGCTAATCCCAGTTATATGCATCAGTATCAGCTAATCCCAGTTATATGCATCAGTATCAGTTTATCCCAGTTACATTAATCAGTATCAGCTAATCCCAGTTATATGCATCAGTATCAGCTAATCCCAGTTATATGCATCAGTATCAGATAATCCCAGTTATATGCATCAATATCAGCTAACCCCAGTTATATGCATCAGTATCAGCTAATCCCAGTTATATGCATCAGTATCAGCTTATCCCAGTTACATTAATCAGTATCAACTAATCCCAGTTACATGCATCAGTATCAGCTAATCCCAGTTATAATCATCAGTATCAGCTTATCCCAGTTACATTAATCAGTATCAGCTAATCCCAGTTATATGCATCAGTATCAGCTAATCCCAGTTATATGCATCAGTATCAGTTTTTCCCAGTTATATGCATCAGTATCAACTAATCCCAGTTATAATCATCAGTATCAGCTTATCCCAATTATATTCATCAGTATCAGCTAATCCCAGTTATATGCATCAGTATCAGTTTATACCCAATTATATTCATCAGTATCAGCTAATCCCAGTTATATGCATCAGTATCAGTTTATTCCAGTTACATTAATCAGTATTAGCTAATCCCAGTTATAATCATCAGTATCAGCTTATCCCAATTATATTCATCAGTATCAGTTTATCCGAGTTACATTAATCAGTATTAGCTAATCCCAGTTAAATTCATCTGTATCAGCTAATCCCAGTTATATGCATCATTATCAGCTAATCCCAGTTATATGCATCAGTATCAGCTAATCCCAGTTATATGCATCAGTGTCAGCTAATCCCAGTTATATGCATCATTATCAGCTAATCCCAGTTATATGCATCAGTATCAGCTAATCCCAGTTATATGCATCAGTGTCAGCTTATCCCAATTATATTCATCAGTATCAGCTAATCCCAGTTATATGCATCAGTATCAGTTAATCCCAGTTATATGCATCAGTATCAGCTAATCCCAGTTATATGCATCAGTATCAGCTAATCCCAGTTATATGCATCAGTATCAGTTTATTCCAGTTACATTAATCAGTATTAGCTAATCCCAGTTATAATCATCAGTATCAGCTTATCCCAATTATATTCATCAGTATCAGTTTATCCGAGTTACATTAATCAGTATTAGCTAATCCCAGTTAAATTCATCTGTGTCAGCTAATCCCAGTTATATGCATCATTATCAGCTAATCCCAGTTATATTAATCAGTATTAACTAATCCCAGTTATATTCATCAGTATTAGCAAATTTATTTTAAATGAATAGTGGAGGCGGGTAGATGAAGCTGTTAAAATGGGAGTTCAATGACATTTTGTTTAAATTTTGCTGAGTTATGACCCAGACTAGAATTTTGACATTTACTTCCTGTTCTTTTATAACACACAGTTTCTGTTCCTCTAATGTCTGGAACTAAAATGTTTTGTTTTAAATAAACTTTTAGATATAAAAGAATAACAGATGGAGAAAACATTTTAGTTCTTTTTTGATAAGGACAAAACCTGATAAAATGTAATTAATTTAAATAATAAAATAATAATAATTAAAAATAAGAGACAAAACAAAGTTTGATGGAAACAGCCAAATACCTTGTTGGCTTCATATTTATGTTTAACAGAGATGTAATGGTTAATGTTTAAGTAGCGGTCTGGTCTTTGTTTTCATGTTTGCCATCTGCATCACAGATTTATTACTGAAGGGTGTGCTCCTGATGAACCTGACAGGCAGGATGCAGGCCTGAGCTTGCTGACTGGAATTTTTTCTTTATTCCAAACTAATACATGAATTAACACATTCAGTTTTTTTTAACCCATATCTATGGAGGCTCACAGAGACTAATGCCCCAGCAGCTCTGTTAAACTACGTACCTATAAAACACACTTTTTGTGCCCAAATAGAAGTGAACATTGTATGTTCTAAACCTGTCTGCAATTTAGCGAGCTGTCCAAAGATGATATTTAAGTTCTGCCTCAATAGTTAATTCTAAAATACACAGGCTGTAGTGGCATTTCCCAAACTTTCAGTAAGTTGTAGCCCAATTTGAACCCTCAAATTCTCCATAATCCCTATACCACAATAATTTTACTTTACCAATGAGGAATATCATTCAAAACGCTTTGTTTTGGCCATCAAAATTACTAAATATATTTATCATAATGATTTAGCAGTGCCTTTAGATACATAACATCAATAATGAAGGATTTGTGAAGTCACAAAGTTCACAAATCAGGTTGATCAGGTTTCTGCAAAGTCACCAACATTTTACTTTTTTATGTCTACAAAGGCCCTGATGATCTGGAAATGAGCAGCAATCTGTAATGTTTCACAGTGTCACTAAATGATCTAACACCAGTTTTACTGTGACACCAATTCAGACAAAAGACTGACATGACTGTGGCTGAGTCTGCGTGAAAAGTCCAAAAAATTACCTCCTAAGTCCTTTCCTATCCACTTTTCCTTAAAAACATCACAAGGTCAAGGAAAGGATGGAGTAAGAGGATAGGAAAGGAGAACAGCTGTGATTAGGGAATCCATTATATGTGTGAAAACTACAATTTAATGTTGATGGACTACAAAATACACATTACCACTTGGTGCGTTCTCTGTGTTGTTATGAGCAGTGAATCAGACGTGAAAACCTCGGTGACCTCTGAGCTCATAAAGATTTTAAGATCCTAAAGTCTCTTCAGGACAAGGAACTGTGACTATGATCATCTAAAACAGCAAAGACATTTCTCTTAATCTGAACTTTCTGCAAAGTCAATATGACTAGATGAATAATATTCAAGACCTTTTATTTCACAATGATAATAAACCGTTTTATTTTATTCCCTACTAATCTTTTTTTCTTTTATTTTGTCATCTGTTAATTTTATTAGTCTATTCTGGTTCTTTCTTGAGAAAAGCTCTAGAAACCATGTCTTACTTGCATAATTATGACAATAAATATGAATATAATACCCACAATATGGCAACATGCACTTGAACTGGTTGTGATTTACAAACTTTTATCACATTTACTTTAAAATGTCAAAATTGCAAAACAAATACAGTTTAACATACTGACTGATGGGTTTAATGTTTGGATAAAAATAGAAATGAGAAGAAATGAAATTGTTATCATAAGTGGAATATTCTAGTTTTCATGTCTATAATACTCCTCTGTTCAACCCTATTTCCTTCTGTTTAGCACATAAATTATAAGTTTGACAGTGAATGTAACTGTTAAAATCTGGGCTAGTAAAGTTACAATCAGATTGATCACTTGTTTCGATGAGCAATCAACAGGTGCATCACTTTAAATGAAGTTTATACAAATAATTGTGGATCGTCTTTTCATCTCTCCTCTGGTAAAGGATGGTCCAGTGTTTCCTAGGCTCAAGGAGATAATAAAGGAAGTAATGAAGCTCCTTTCCTTTATATGGACATAAAAGGGGCGTTTATCAATGCTAATTAGGAGAAACAAGCATGGGCCTCCACTCTACAAGCACCTGGTTTTCATTAACTGAAGAACACAGGTGTGAAGAATTCAGCAAGAACATGCCATGAATCCCATGTCAGCTTCTCTTAGAAACTCTCTTAAGAACAAATTTTTAAAAATCTTGGGAAGGTTTTAGAGAATGAGGCTCCACTTCTTCAAACCATCGTTGGCCTGTTGGCCTTTTGTGTCAGCTGGTGATTTTTAAAGTGTTGCTTTTCTTAGCCTGCAGCCTGTAGTCAAGTTCAAAGTCACAGTGGACGTGAGTGTTTAATATTCAACAAACCTTGCTTTTGCCGCTCTCTTTGATTAAAGAATGTTTTCTTCTTTATCTGGGCATGGTCAGCCCCCTTTGCCTACTTGTAGAATTTCCACTAACATGCCAAAAGCCTTACTTTAGCTCCGCTAGCATACAGAGTTATCAACCAGACATGTCAAATGGACGCTGCTACATTTTTTTGTGATTTGTTTGGTTCAGACAGTTCAAACCTCTTTATGTACAGCTGAAAGGCCTGTTCTATAATTTTGAATCTGAGAGGGAGGGATATTAGTTGATTTGATTGAACTGTGGTGGGAAGTTTGGAAAACAGTCAGTAGAACTCTTGGCTAGCTACCAAAAACGTGTGCACAAGCTAGCATAGCTTGTAGAAGCCCCCTGCTTTTAAACACAACAGCTCTCTATAGACATCTTTCCTGCCCTCATTCGAGCACGGGCCGTGGATGACTGATACACAAACTAGAGTGTAAGAAGAGTAAACTCACCATCCCTGTGGTTTTCTCTTTGGGGTTCTTCATGATGATGGCGACCTGCTCTTTGACATCATGGATGAACTGCTCAGCGACACCAGGCTTTGTGTGAAGAACCGTGCAACAGATGTGGATGCTGTGAAAGAGGAGATCATGACTGCTCTCAGTTTTTAACATGATAATGAAACTGTGTAGATTGTTTTTTAACTTCACATACCTTGATGGGTACTGCAGCGTGTTTAGATTCCAGCCCTTCGATGTCAGTGCATTAGACAGCCTGAAGATGTCAAAAATGTCTGAGCCTATCGCCACCACTGAAACCTCTGGATCCCCAAACACAAACAAACCCTCAATCTTGCGCATTCTGTCCAAAAAACAAGGAAAACGAGATTAAAGTGTTGACAGAGATAAGATGAATGAAATAATGCATGATTGTACTTATGTGTAGCTGTTGTAACACATTGTAACAAGAGTCCTATGAGGGATTTACTCTGTTTTGATTTTGCGTGCTGTGCTAACAATCTTCTTGGTGGCATCGATGTATCCGTTCTCTCCCATGTGCATCATGGTCGCCCAGCAGGCAGCAATGATACCTCCAGGCCTGGATCCTGCAACAGACGGGGAAGCGTAGATTCCCCCCTGCCAGTCTGGAGCTACAAAGTACTGGTAGTGACGGTACTTTTTATCACTGTAGAGGATAACTGAGGAACCCTTGGGGGCGTAGCCATACTGGAAAAGATTGTGGTAAAACAAAAAGATTATACACCATAACAGAGGTCTGGCTCCTGTTAGGATTAAATTATGATCATTATTACACCTACAGCAATGCCATTTCCAAAATAAAAGTTTAACTGATAAAGTTTTCAACTGAGATTTTTTAAGTGTCAAGAAGAAAAAATTACAAAAATTCCAGCAGTCCAGGAAAAAGAAACTTCAGGGCAGCGTTGATTTAAGAGTATAAAGAGCCTCTATTCACCTTGTGGGTGTCTGCAGATATGCTGGTAACACCTTTTATCCTGAAGTCAAATGGGGCCAGTGAGTAACCAGCCTTGTCCATAAAGACGATGAGAAAACCACCTAGACAGGCGTCCACATGCAGTGGGAGGTTGTAGCGCACAGCCAGCTGGAAAAACACAAGGAAGAGTATCACTGTTTCTGCTTCTATGTTAAAAATTTCAGACAAGAATTTCTAAAGAAATGTTTCACTTCTGACCTTGGCTACATCCTCAATGGGATCCATAATCCCGTGTGGAAACTGTGGCGCTGAGCACACTAGCATGGCGGTGTTTTTGCTGATGGCTCTCCTCATGGCCTTGACAGAGAAGCAAACAATAAGAAAATGACTGAGGCTCATAACAGCGATCGAATGGCAGCTTCTGTCTGTGTAGACTGTATCCTTACCTTTACATCTACTTTCATAGTTTTTTGGTCAAGGGGAATGTGGACAAGCTTCATCCCAAAGTAATGTGCTGCTTTGTCAAAAGCTGCATGGACGCTCACAGGTGCAAGACTGAACAGAACGGGAGAACAGGAAAACAGTAAATACTATTGGAACTAAAAAACAACAGCACAGACCTTTAAAGACCCTGTACAGTGAAATCCAAAAATTGTGGTCTGAATACTCCAGATATGTTGGAATATGGTTTCTGTAAACGTGAAAACACTGAGATCTACATGTGACTGAATTCTGGATTTAGACTGAGAGTTTCACCTCTTTCTGGCTGGGTTAGTCCATGAAGAGGACTAACTGAGATTTAATAGCCATATCTGAAGATGCACCTCTTACATTTCAGGATATTTGACGCCACGTTCCAATGCCATATCTCTGTAGGCCTTGCATGCCATCAGTATGCTCTCCGTCCCCCCTGAAGTAACCTGACCAGAAAGGCAGAGATTTGTTTTGACTAATAAAATTAGGATTTCAAATCTTTCATCCTTATTTCAAACTCATTTTTTATAACTTACAGTGCCACAGGAATTAGGTCCACCATGGAAAAGTGTGCAAGCCATTCTAACAACCTCTGCCTCCATCTTTCTTACACCAGGGAAAATATCTGGATGCAGTGGGTTGCTCCATGCGAAATCTCCATACACCTAGGAAGAACAGGAAACAAGAAAAAGAAGCTTCAGTACGGTCCAAATGTTTACTTGGAGCTATAAACACAAAGCCATGGAAGGCAAACGTCTCTTTTAAACACAGAAGGTCCTTCTTGAATGAATAAAATAAAAAAACATACAATAACTCTGCTCTCTCTACTGAAGCTAACAACAAAATATATTAGATGCATACCTTTACAAGGAGACTAGTCAAGGATTCATCGCCCCAGTACACCGCACCAGAAACGCATCCTTTCTCCCACGGAACCTCATCTGAAATAAAACATGGTCTCCTCAGAGGTTAGAGTTGTTTGTTCAGAAAGATGGATGCTAGAAAAACACTTCAAGAACCAGCTATTTGGATAATGAACTTTGACCCTGTGAATGAATGCTGACTTACTCAGAGTTTCATACTCTCTGATTTTGTCCAGGACTTGGTCCTGAGAGAGTCCTTTAGAGGGCAGCTGTTTGGTATAACTCATCCCATTCTTTAGCGTGCACAGACTGGCAGACATGTCATCCAAAGCCTTATTGAGCTGGCTCTGAATCTGTTGTAAAGAAGGAAAAATGTTATTTATGGGCGCCAACTTTCTCAGGGTCTCAGTTAAAATGAAGGAATATAGAGTAACTGCCTTGTCATAACATTATTTTTAAAATGAATGTATTTATTTTATCTAAAAGAGACAAAGGTCATCAGTAATAAAGAACAAAACCAACAGCAAACAGATGAATATGTAAAGTAGAGACAGACAATAATATCTGCCTTTATGTAAAAATGATTATGACTGCAGTGTAGTGGTGAAATAATCACAGGAAGTGACTGTGTTATCACCAGCAGATGATCTTAAGTGTGCCAAAGGTCCTCAGCCACCCAACCCCCATCCGTCATGAGGTAATCCGTCAGCCAAGAGTGACTCATAAAGCCTCAGATGACAGAGGCAATGCTGATCTGATAGAAAAAAAGGGAACAGATTCACCACTGATACTTACTGCTCCACCAACAAAGGGTATTTTCCTGATGAGTCGAAAGCACTGCTTCTTGATCCGGGACGTCAGACCTAGCAGTCAGAGAGACAAGGCAGCAGATTTGGAGAAGACTGGAACTTTTATGCATGAGCATGCAACAGCTGACTCTGACTCAGGATGAGATGTGGCCCATGGATACTAAAGCACGTTAATCTATTTTTCTGTGACCCCGACCCCAGCAAACTTTGAACCTCAGGTGAAGTGGGTGAGGCATTTTTTAGTCAGTCACACAAATGAAACAAGTAGAATCCTGGCAGATAATTACTAAGCATTAGCATTACTTTTAAGGACACTGTGAATTTAAGGAGACTTTTTGCACAGCAGTAAACACTTTGACCAATCTCATTCCTCAGAATCCCACAGCAGACTCTAATTTCACTGCTTTCAAGATTAAATGTATTGTTTTTGACACACATGTTAATGTTCATTCTTGAAAGCAGCTGTTCTATGGTAATCATGGGCACAGAGCAGCTAAATGCAGAAGCATGGGCCCATTTGTAACAGTCCAACTTCACTTCAGCCATGCAGCTAGTTAGTTGGTAGACAACACCTGCTGTGATTATTTTGGCACAGGTTTGAATCACAGCAGCCTAAGAGCAACATCATCCAAAAACCAATCCTCATTTAATATTGCTTAACTAGCATGAACATTGCTGCTGCAGTCCCTTGCAGCCTTCTTTCATACAGCTTGTATCAGGTGTAAAAGCTTACTTTCTTGCTGGAACAGGAAGCCTTTCATCCAGACTGCTCCCAGTGTGGTGATGAACGTGGCCCCGATGATCTGCCATGGCTCCAAATCAACACAGTAGGAGTTGACCTGCTGCCTGCCCTGCTCCAGATACAGCTGGACCATCTCTTTATACACCTCCAAGGCACTCTGTTTGGGTCACACACAAGCATAAGACTTTCTGAATTAACTTTATAGGGTGCAAATCAGCATTTGATGCTGTGAAACTGATTGTTTTCAATTTTACATTTTACGGACACTGAGCGCTCAGAAAGTATAAACTCTCCTATAAATTCTCCTTACACATACATCTTTTAAGAACATATCACAGATTTATGTGGGCACGATATCAGCATTTTATACTGACTGATTTGATGAAAATCAGTTTCTTTAATAATTCTGAGAATAGGATTCCTACTAACACTCCAGGATTTCTCCAGTTCCTGTGTATATGTGCAGAAACAGCACACAAATATTGATGAGAGCCTTTTTCTTCTTTTTCATCCAAAAACCAATCCTTGACTGACAGGGAAACTAAAAAAGAGACATTTTTTAAATCTAAAGCAGTGACTGACAACACTGATTAAAGCAAAAATACATCTCCTTATAAAAATCTACTTTGCAAAGTGCTTTTAAAAGAAAAAGAACTGTGTTTTAAAGGAAACAAAAGTGTATGAAGCTTAAAATGTCCATGATGCATTAAAAGTATATTCTAATATCACTGCTCCCCTATTTTTACACCATCCTATAAAAGTACTAAATCCACCAGCATGCATACAACTGTTGGTTATTGATTTGTTTTTTTTTCGTGGTATAACCATGTATTAAAAACTCGTTTCTATTGGGGCTGAACAATTTGGGAAAATAATGTAATTGCAATTTAATATGCGATTATTTTGTGGGTTCCTCATCTTATGTATTATACAGCAAACTTAAGCATGAATCATTCTATATTATAACAACACAATATTAGAAAAAATATATATAATTGGGATTTTGGCCCATAAAGCCAATTAGATATTGATTGCTATGCTTGAAGGGACAATAGTTTTTTTTTTCATGTTATTCTCATTTTGATGGAGAAACCATATACACGAACAGGAAAGCTGAATTTTAGTAAACTATTCTGAAAAAAAGACACTTTTTTGTATGCATAATGTGTAGAGCATGAAATCTCTTCTGCAAAAAAAATGTATCAAATTGGTATTTTGACACATTTCAGGATAAAAAAATATTGCACTGTCTGCAATTTGAAAATTGCAACAGGCCATATTGCGATTTAATCTAGTTTGTGATTAGTTGCCCCGCCCTAGTGTCTATGTACTTACATGAGAAGACATTGCCAGAGAACCCAGTGCCACACAGATGCTGTCAATAGTTCTTAAAGCTGCTGGACTGACAGCTGTTGCCTCGCTCTATTGGTGAGAATGAGACCGCTCTATGCTAACTAGACAGCTATCATCAGGCTCCTCCCACTGACAAACAGGTAAAAGCACAGCAGGCTTGGAGAGGGATGTTTTGCAATCATGATCAAAAAAGAAATGACAGCACGTTTCCCTTCAGACATACTGAACTGTGAATGATATTGTGTAAACAGATCCCCTCAAAACTCTGCTCCAATCTAAGCAGGTTGCTAGAAAAGCTCTGAGGAGTTCTTACTGATCTACAAATCCCTGTGATATCACAGCAAACACTCATGAAATCCATTTCATAAGTGCAGCAAAGCTGCCTTTCATTATCTTTGCCATTGGTATTTTATGGCTCAATAGCAGAGGTAGTCAGATAAAGAGGACACTTTTTTTGACCTCAGTCTTTATCAGATGGGGAAAAGCTTAAGGTTCAAAAGACAAGATCTTGAGTAATACAAGTCTATAATGGCTGGGATAAACATCCCATAATATTATAGAGAGGTAGGTTCCCATGTGTTTGAAACATTCAGCTCAATATCTTTGTCTCAGTCTGAAGGGATGTGAGGAATAATTAGTCATACTACTTTTCTGTGATTCGAGCTTCTGCAGAGGTCTGACCCCCTGCCCAGACTACAGCTGTTATACCTGCCTGTCTGGATCACGTCTCATACAGGTTTGGCAAGATAAGCTACACACAGGCAAGTGGGAAGTGAGAGAAAATCAGCCATTAATGTGTGTTGAACGAGAGTTATCGTAACAGAAATATTTGTGTGTGGGTGAAGGTAGAACAGGAACAAAGCACACGAGTGAGAACTGCCACGCACATGTCATAAACACAAGATTATGTGGCATTATCTACCATCACTGCAAAAGGAAAGTCTGCCCCAAGATACGAGCCTCCCTCTGTTATTCAACTAATTTTACACCTGTGTTACATTTCAGGTCCATTCACACTTAAAATAAAAAGCATTCAGTGCTATCTTTGTCTCAGGAAACATAGAACGGCTTCAAACAAAGACTCTTGAACCAGCATTGTCCGGCTCATTGTTGAGCAGAGAACAGCCGTTCCTTTACTCCCCCTCATACAGCGTTTGACTGCTCTGTAAGGAGAGCTTGTGTCGCCTCAGAGGGAAGGTCATGTTCTCATGGAAATGTACTGGGCGTGAGGTGGCAGCTCCTGGATACATCAAGGGAAAACAGATAAGAGAGCATGAAGACAAAGAAAGATGGTGATGTTGGGCTGCAGCTATGGTGTCTGGAAAGTTGTTTTCAGCTTTCTCATTGAGGATCAGTTTAGCTCTAATAGTATAGTAGTGTCTGACAAGCTGCCCTCTAGTGTTCAGTGATTCAGAAGCTTTATTATGAACAACTGAACTTCAGCCCCCTCCCTCAACAGCTGTTAATTTTGGCAGCTACTTTTATTTTAGTCTTAGTCTTTAGATGAAATTTCTTTACGTTTTACTCCCATTTTAGTCATTTCGACCCTTTTTAGTTTTAGTCTAGTTTTAGTCAACAAAAACTTCAAAACATTTTAGTCCAGTTTTAGTTCAGAAAAAGTCCTCACATTTATTCTCTTGCTTAAATCTGTTATCAAATCATGGTAGTGTGTTCTCTGCACCCTGCCAAACCTGGGGTCCCTGCTTTCTACAGCTGAGAGGTAGAATAGATACAGATGTGTTGTTTTAGACAGATTTACCCACAGTGGGGAAATATCACGGATTTTGAATGTCTGAGAAAAAACTACATTATATTTACGTCTAGTTTCAGTAATCTTGATGAAAACTAAACTTAGTTTTGTCAGTTTTAGTCATCACAGATCTATTTTTGTTAGTTTTAGTCTAGTATCTGTCATGGAAAAAAAGGCTGTCAAACATATTTAGTCATAGTTTTAGTGGATGAAATGAACACTGGTCACATGGTGATATAAAGGCTGGCTTTCTGAGAGGTTATGATGGTTTATGATTTACACATTTACTAAGACTGTTTCTAAACTGATGTTGGTGGAAAGAATTTTAAACCCTTTCAGAACAGTGCCAGAAAAAAACTGTACAAGCGACTCAAAGACAAAGTAGACAGGCTAGTATCCTCTATCTATTCTAATCTATTCATTGATAAGATTTTTATTTTAAAATAATAAAAAAAACTATTTATCATTAGTGTCTGAATATGAAGACATATGTGTTTAATTGCTCTTCTTTTACTAATCAACATAAATGAGTTCTTCTCGAGGAAAGTGACCCATTTCAGGGACCCAACAATCAAAAAGGCGAGGTGATTCCTCAGAAGATCCATCTGTATTGGCTGCTTTAGTCTGGGAGGGTTGCTGTGCTAAAATCTGTCTGTGGACTTCGAGCATCCCTGGTCCACAAACAAGCCTGGTCCTATGCTCTGATGGTAAACAAGTCTTCGTCCTGTTGTTACACTTCCTCCGTCCTGTTTAGCATACTGTGTTTAACGTTAACATGTAGAGACTAAAGTGAAGCGACACATACCCAGTAATCCATGATGTCGGGGAAAGCTCTCGCCAAAACTCCCCTTTATGTCGGCTACCAAAGAAAGTCACCTCCAGCAACCTGCTCAGAGAATTTGGCTCTCATCTACAGGACATACTTTAATATTCGACCGCAGAAGCGAGCTTAGCCTGATTCAGGAAGTAGCCGCTAGCAAACATAGCATTGTGCAGTCACAGTACGTGTAGATCTGATAACAGTATGGCTAGGTCTAATCACGCCTAGATCTATAGCTTGTGTAACGCTGCAGCTTTACTAGATCTACTTCTTAAAGAGACAGCAGCGTCGCCTGTTTTCATCCCCAATAGTGGATGAGTTAGCAAAGCGCTGGTGGTGTGTTCAAATGTTCCTCGGGAAACACGCGTTCAACCAGTACTGGCTGTGTGGAGGAGTCACCAACCTGCAGATAACAAACGTTTCTCCTCTAACTTTAAATACAAGGCTGTTTCATGATTTCAACAGAAGGTTACAGGCAGCAGTCTCAGAACCAACAACGCCATCTGTTATTACAGTTTTTCACAAGTGCCAAGACACATTCCTCAAACTTTTCCTCCATTTTCTCCGTACATTGCACACAAATACCATTTTTAAACCATAAAACTATCTAAATCTGTGGTCAAAAACAGCCTCATCTCTGCTCAGAATCAAACTCGGTTCCCACATCACAGAGCAGCCCTTAAACCAGTGTTAATCAACCCTGCTCAACCAGTCACAGTCAATAAAGGGGCAAAATAGGTACAAGGTGGGAAAACCTGGATACAAAGTTATAATGTTGGGAGAAAAGTGGTAAAAATGGGTGAGAAATTACAAAAAAAATGAGTTACAGATGGCATAAAAGGGCCAAAAAGCGGCAAAAATGTTGGAAAAATGAGCAGAAGTGGGAAAAAGCGGCATATAATGGCTAAATGTGGTGAAAATGGGATAAAAGTGGCAAAAAGACGTGGCAAAAATGGGCTAAATGCAGTTAGATGCAAAGTTGCAAAAAAGGAAAATTTGGGCAAAAATTGCAAATAAGGGCAATTGAAATGTACACACAAAAAATATATTGAAAATGAAAGCCTATTGTACAAGGGTGGGAAGCAAACTGATGAATGTGTCTTGCATTAGACAATTTCTGAAGTCAATATTTCCCTTTTTTAAGGTTTCCTGGGGGAATAATATTTTAAATTAAGACATTAAAGAGCCACAAATGATCACAAAAGAGCCACACAGAAAACAGTCATCTCTACAGGAAAAGTACATTCTGAGATGGTAGTTAGACAGCACGTAGTCAATAGTTTTTCACGGCACTGATTTATGTCTTGACTTTAATCAACAGCAATAGCAATCCACTGCTTTGTTCTTTCTGTCATTTCTCATTTATTACATGGAGTCCCTCGTCCTTTAACTGTAAGATCATCATAAAAATTGGACATTTAGATAGTCAGTGATTAATAACATCGAACGGACGTGTATGTGTTTATATGTGATTGGCACAAATAGTCTTATTTTCTGATTTTTAATGGTTGTTCTGTCATCCCCCGTCTCGCCTTTCAGTCTTTGTACCCTCTATTCTCATACCCCATCTGACAGACACAGGTTGAGTCTGTCCTTCGCTTTCATGATTTAACATCCGCTGTTCATATTTTCGACGTTCATTGAAGGCATCCTTGGTCTCTTGCTGTTTCAGGCTGTTTTCTCTGTAGGCGTTGAAAGAGCGCCTCGAGGCGGCCGAACCCGAACATTGCAGGTAGCAACAACAGTATGAGGACATGCTGCTGATCGGCTACAGATCACGCAGGTTAATGGGAGACCCCGGTGTCTCATGTTGGTTTACAATAATAATAGAGCAGTTGCATGAAACAGAACATAGCGCCACATATTATGTGTGGGATTATTATTCTTAAGGGAGGGACTCCAGTGTTAAACTCAGAGGTGGCAGAAGTCCTCCCATTCTGTCTAGAAGTAGAAGAACGGATACTTGAGGGAGAAAATACTCAGGTAAAAGTAGAACTACTGATTTATTCAAGTACAAATTTAAAAATGAATACTTTTTTTTTAACCATCGATGATACACAATAATCCTGAAAATTATAAAAAGTTTATTTTCAAGACTTTGGGTCTCCATACCGAAATATTCCTCATTTTTAACTGTACAGGTTGTTCGTCTTACCTGATCAGAGTGTGTTTCAGTTATACAGGTTTGAGGTTTTTCAGCCTTTGTTTAAAAAAAAACAAAAAAACAAAAAAACAATTTTACACTAAAACTGACACACAGAAGCAGAACTTATGAAAAACACGACAGGGAAGAGGATGGAGATCACATATGAGCTGATCTCTAATAATCTGATGTTTTTAAGCATTTAAATAGAATAGAAAAGAACATCATACACAGATGCAGAGAAAACCTAAGAAACTTTACAAGTTACTGCAAAGACTGAAGAACAGGGATGTTCGATATTATCAGCCTGACATCAGTATCAGCAGATATCAGTTTATCTGATGATATCGACAACCGATATGTTGGCTGTGAATATCAGCATAAATCTACTGTATATTACGGCCATATTTACTGATACATTAGTGGAGGTTTAGGCTGGACCAGCAGACCTACATCAGTCAGGGTCTTTTTCTTTGTTCATCCTCATTCTTTACACTTTAAAGTGTCTCAAGGGCTTAAATGTGTTTCTTTGTTCATCCTTCAACTTCAAATGTGTTCACAGGGCTGAAGTTTTAGGTCTGAAATACTTCTCTGAATATCAGCATCAGCTGAACTAAACTAGAAACTAGAAAAACAACATTGTGCATCTCTACTGGAGAACTATCCCGGAAACATTTCAGAGCTAGAAAAGCACTCAGAGAGCACAGACCTCCGGCATCAGCCCTCTCTCTCCCAATAGTGAAGAATCCTTTAAAAACATTCCTGGATCCAGACGGTGATCCGGATCACTTCCAAAATCTAATTAGCAGATTACTCCCTCCCCGGTGGGGTGGAGACATGCTGAGACAAAGCATTGGCTTCACTACATGTGGAAGTCATGGCAGAGGGTGAATATTCCTCTACTCCTCCCAGCATTGTGAGTATTCTCCCTACAATCGCTGTCTTTCTCTCTGTTACGCTCCGATTCGTCTCCTCGACCGGGCATACATCTTTCAAACTCTATAAACTCCAAAACATTGTTTAAAAAAAAGTTAGTCATGTCCGCCATCTTCTGGTATAAAGTGGTAACAGCGCAGACCACTGCCATTAGCCCTATCTTCCAATAGTACAGAATCCTTTAAAAAATTCCTGGATCCAGATGGTGATCTGGATCAGTCCCTAAATCTAATCAGTTCTTCCTTATGCCATTTCTGACATTTCCTGAAAATTTCATGAAAATCCATCCATCCAAACAAACAAACAAACAAACAAACAAACAAACAAACAAACAAATGATCCCATAACCTCCTTGGCGGAGGTAATAAAAGCATCACAATAGAAACAACGGATCTGACTTTTATTTTGAAAAACCAATCAGAGGAGTACAGGTCCTGTCATGTTGGGCTAAAACGAAGTGACAAATAGTGCTTTCAGACAGACACGGTTCTGGTTCTGGTTCTGGAGTCTCAGAACCTTGGTGCTTTTTGGAGAACCAGCCCGTTTTCACACCAGTTTAAGCAGAACTAAAGTGGGAGGACATGATGGACATGTATCACCGTGTCCAGCTCCACTTTTGCCCGTCTTTCCGGCTGTCCCGGTCCTCCTTCTTCAGTTTCCTGAGTTTATTAGTCATTGGGTCTGGTGTTCAGGTGAACCCAGCCTTCACCGTCTCTAAGTTCGGCATAGAACTTAGAGATGGTGATAGGCTTCTCTGTAGAAATGATGGGATGATGCCGTTTTCAACATTCTGAAACTGATTTTGTACTTGTGTATGAAGGGCAGTGTTTGATATCATTCTAAAGGTTCTTTAAAAACCTTAGCTCTAATGTAGAATACTTTCTTTAAAGATTTATTAGACAGAGGAGGACAGTGGATAGAGTCAGAAACAGGATCAAGAGTGGGGGAGAGACATGTGGTAAGGGGCCTCAGGCCGGATTCGAACCCGGGCCGCCCACATACATGGGGAGGGCCTTTAACCACTAGGCCACCTGCTTCCCTCTAATGTAGAATTCTAATCCTAATTATCATGTAATATCCTAACTGATATATGTATTTTAGCTTTCACATTTCCCACAATTCCTCAGTGTCAAACTGACTCAGTCCGACACAGTAATAATAATAATAATATCTTGAATTTATATAGCGCCTTTCAAGAAACCCAAGGACGATTCACAGGAACACATAGACATGGACAAACTATGTGAGGGGTAGGATGAGTGTAAGAGGTGGTTTAGTGAAGACTGTAGGCTGTGGTGAACAGGTGGTGCTTGAGACGTTTTTTGAAAATGTCCAGAGACGGAGCGCTACGGATGTCTGCAGGAAGAGTGTTCCAGAGGGTGGGAGCTGCAGCACTGACGGCTCTGTCTCCACAGGTTTCGGAGTTTGGTTTTGGGCATGGAAGTAGGCCGGTGTCTGAAGAGACAGTGGCCTGACTAGTTCGGCCAGGGGTGTCAAACTGAATCACAGCAGGGGCCGGATTCTGGATTCAGGTCTAACCTGAGGGCCTAACGGGGTCAACATTTAACCATAAACTGTCAGCCTTATTTTCACCAGTAATAAAATATGAAAAAAAACAGCACTGATGTTAAATCATTTGGAAATTCAATAAAATAAAAATGATAAGTTTAAAGGCTCACAATCTGAAATAAAAATTCCAATTTATTAGTTCAAAAGATCAGAACATGATATTAAAAATAGAAAAATAATGTTTTTAAAGAGCAAATATACAAGGATAAAGTTAAAATTATAAGATTTAAAGGTAAAAATATGAGATCAAATTTGAAATCATGAGTTTAAAAGTCAATTATGTCTTAAAATTTTAAATTGTGAGTCTGATAGTTCAAAATTTGGGATTGAAAAGCCAAATTAGGAGTTCAAAATGTCAAAATATAAGCTAGAATTCAAAATGATGACTTAAAAAGTTAAAAATATGACAAATTCAAAATTAGGCGTGTAAAAGGTCAAAATATGATATAGTTAAAAGGTAAAAAATTATGAATTTAGAATGTCAAAATATGAGCAAAAATTGAACTCATGTTAAAAAGTCAAAATATGGGATTAAAAAGCCAAAGTAAGGAGTTGAAAAGGTCGAAGTATGACTTCAAATTTAAAATTGGGAATCAAAAATATAAAAATGTGATATATAAAGTCCAAATGATGAGCTGAAAAGGTCAAAGCATGAAATGAAAAGTCAAAAATCACAAGTTTATGTCATAATCTTGAGGTGCAAAATTGAAAATATAAAATAAAACACAAATTATTTTTATTATTATTCTTGACTTTTTATCTAATTTATTTTTACTCTTTACTTTTTCAGATTTATGGCTTAACAAGGATATTTAAAATAATCAAGTTGAAGTTTACATGATTATACTGGAGGAAATCTGCAGACCTCATACTGGTGGGCCAGTTAGAACACTAATATGATATGATCTTGCGGGCCGGATATAATCGTTCCATGGGCCGGATTTGGCCCCCGGGCCTTGAGTTTGACACCTGTGAGTTAGGCCAAAGTTAAAAAATGCTTTACATTTTACCTGCCTCCCACAGATCAGCACACCTGCCTGATGACATCACCATCACCCCTTCTTCTGATTGGTCTGAATTTCTCAAACCAGGGAACAAAGCTTTAAGAACGGCATGAAGCAAGAAAAAAAATGCACTTTTAAAACAGTTTCAGCGCTGATTTCTGCACACACGGCTTTTTAAATTTACATGATTTATACAAAGTAAAATAACCAATAAAACACTTTATCCTGAGTTATTCAGCATAATAGGAACTTTTGAATAGTGAGCACATTTTCATGAGAGTGGGATAAAATTCCTCCACAGAGACGTAAAAGACTCGTGGCCAGACGTTTCCTGGCAGTTGTTGCTGAAAAGATAGAACAACCATTTCTTAGGTTTAGGAGGCGATGACTTCTTCACAGAGGGCCGAGTATTTTTAGACGGCTTCTTCCTTTTATAAATGAAATCATCATTTAAAAACTGACTTTTTTATTTACTCTGCTTATCTTTGTCTAATTAAACATTTCTCAATGATCTGAAACATTCAAGTTTGACAAAAAAGAAAAAAGAAATCAGGAAAATGTCATAAACTTATTCAAATACAGAAAATATCTGTGAGTAACTGCAGACAGAGCGGTCTCATGATCATGCCTCGGGGTAAAACTATAATAGCCAATCAGCGGTTGTTCTTTTCCTGTAGCTTCTGAGCTGATCCCATCTTTACCACAGAGAAAAGCTGAAGGAAAACAAACAAACAAACAAACAAACAAAACCCCACTAGTCACCAACCTTCATCTACAGCAGTGTTACTCAACCAAAGAGCCAAACTGTTGAAAAATACAGAGCTTAACAAATTTATTAGACCACCTGTCATATTTGTCTCAGAGACCATCCAGCATCATGAAGTGCTTTAATGCAGACTCTTTCATTTTCACTGAGCTCTCCACGTTTTACCATTTTGAACAGGAATGAGGAATTTCAAACTGAATTCACCCAAATTTGAGCCGGCTCCCTGGGCTTCTCTGAGAAGTCAGAAATGAATCAAGCATAACATTCAACCACTAAAACTCATTTTTCTGTTCAGGAATGCAAGTAAATAATTTGACATGTTAATCAAGAAATATTAATGTGCTTTACTATTTTTTCAGTTTTTTTGTAAATCAGTCAATTTGAAAATTCATGGATAACAATAATAATACTATTTTAGCATTAAAAATATCATTTGTGTTAAAGAGCTTCTACATATTGGTGTATTAACCACTGCAGAAACATCAAAAATGATTTTGGTAATTACCAATGCTGTTAATTTCGGGCAGCTGTGGCAGAAACCTGACTTTGGTTAGGGTTAGGGTGGTCTAATGAATGTGTTAAGCACTGTAAATCTGCAAGAGCCACAATCTAAGTGGTGAAAAGTGGCAAAAATGGCTTGAAGTAGCAAAAAAAAAATAAGTTAAAGATGGTCAAAATGGAGAAAAACAGCAAAAACGGATGAAAAGGGGCGAAAGTGTGGAAAAAAGTGGAAAAAAGAGTCAGAATGTAGCAAAAAATGGGTGGGAAGTCACAAAAAGATGAGTTACAGGTGGCAAGAAATAGTCCAAAAGTGGCAAAAACAAGGCAAAAAAAAAAGAGTGAAAAGTGGCAAAATGGGCAAAAAGCAGGAAATAAGTGGTATTTAATGGGAAAAAAAAGTTAAACGTGCAAAAACAAGATAAAAGAAGCTAAAAGAAAAGGCAAAAATGGGCAAAATGTAGGAAACTAGTAGTACTTGATGGCAAAAAGGCAGCTTAAATGGGCAAAAAATTGTGAAAAAGGGCAAAAATGGCAAATAGAAGAGGCAAAAATGGGGAAAAAAGGAAACAAGTGGTATTTAATGGCAAAAAGTTGCTTAAATGGGCAAAAAGTGGCAAAAAAATGTTTTGAAATTTGGCAAAAATTGGAAAAAGTGGCAACAATTTGGAAAGAAGTTGCAAAATGGGCAAAAGGTAGGAAAAAAGTGGGATTATTTGACAAAAGGTAGCTTAGATGGGTGAAAAGTGGCAAAAAATGGTAAAAAGGGCAAAAAAGTTTCCCTTTCTAAGGTTTTCTGGAGGAATAAAATTTAAAGTTAAGACATAAAAGAGCCACACATGGAGTATCACTGATCTACAGTAAGAAGTTTAAACCTCTAAACATTTGATCAGTCAAATTCATCGTTGTTTTAGAGACTAAACACAAATAAATTCAGAATCAATGCTGAAGATTTCATGGACATGGAACATTTTTGGAAAAAGACAATAGAAACATGATATTTAAGCTGAAAAGCCTCACTGGAAAGACTTCCTGTTTAATGACGTTTTCACAGAAAAGTCTCTTCCTTCATCTTTAGCTGGATATGAACATGGATTATTCACCAGAGCTGCTTTATTTCTTTATTTGTGGATTTGGTCCATTTGTGCCACAGTTTAGAGCGCCTCTAAGGAACAGAAGGGTTGGGGCTGTAAACAAGCTATCAGCAGCAGAAAAACATTCTGCATTGGTTGTGTTGGTGAAAGGAGGCATTGCAGCCACAACCCTATTCGTGCCTCAAAGCTGCAGCCTCTCCTGAAAGACAAACTGCCTCCAAAAGACAGCTATTCCACTGTAATTGGTGTACACCGCCTTCAAAAGCTGAGGTGAGTGGGTACAATACGTTGCTTGTGAAAGGAAACTCCAAAGCACATTAAAAGTGAATTACTTCTTGTGTAAAGTGTGTTCGGGGTCATTCTGGTCACGACGCGCGCACCTCTCCAAAAGCGCACACGTCTCCAAGACGCACTCCATACTTTGTAAAAGGCAGTCACATTGTTGAGGGGTTTCACAAGAGGAGTACATATGGCATCCGGGTTGCAATTAAATGTTTTTAAGATGTTTTTCCTTTCTTGAAGAAGTTTCCCTTTTCCTTTTTTCCTGCCAGCAGCTCTTTGGCAGAAAGAAGAAGAGGAGGGGGCGCATTGAATGGCTGCGCTGCTAGTTGGGGATGACAACAATCTGGTCAGCGAGTTGTTGGACTTTGATTGCCCCTCTGAAAACGTCCTTCAAACAAAAAGCTGAGGACGAAAATAAAGCCCCACCTGGTACCTCTGTTTGCTAAAATAATAATAAATAGATTTGGTTTAATAAATAAGCAAAAATGAAGTGGTGAGGAAGTATTACTCACGAGCACCAGGCAGGTATCACCTGCTCTGGAGCTTGCTCACTTTATTGTTAAATATTGTTGAATTACAGTCCAAGTCTGCTCCGATAGCTTCTATTTCCACAGCAAATGGGGGCTTGTGTTTGCCTAGACTTTGCATAACAAGCAGGACACTACAATAGAGTGATAAAAATCAAGGAGAGACGCACAACGTAAACCCCACACCTGTCCAAGATATCAGAATATGGATTTGGCATCAATGATTATTTGTGAAGTGGTTATATTCAGTTTACTTTAGACGTTTCGTGCCTTTTATAACAGCAAAGCACCATCTCCTATCTACCTCCTGTATTTGTCCAGTTTATTGAAAGCATATGGTTATCAGATTGGTCCCAAAACACATATTTAGACAGAAAGTTAAGGAGAGCTTCTTGTTAGCATTTGTAGGCACCTGTAAATCATATTTGAGCTGTGCCACACTTCTCCTTTCCCCGAAGCAGAGACGGAACGTGTCCACACGCTGCTGACATGTTTCACCACTCTCACCTTTCAGTGAGTAAAGATTTATGTAAGAAAGCTGTGCGCCTTTGGCGACAGAGGACATCCTTGGAGACGTCGAGGCGCACACATATTAGCTGGCACTTTTTGGAAAAAAATCACTTTTATTGACATGATACATTAAAAAAACTCCATAAGTTGCCAGCCCACGTCACAGATTTCACCCACGCGCGTTCTCTTTGTTTGGAAGCTTCATGCGTAATTAGCTTTGTGCAGCTACAGGAGCCGTGCGTCTAAACGCGTAAAGTTTGTCCAACTTTAAAAGCTTTAAAGTGATGTTGTCACACCAAACGTCTCATCTACTGAGCCAACAGAGATAAGGGACTCCTCAAATATTCCTGTCAGATACCTACAGAAAGTTTCCACTTCTCCCGGTTATGTGGCCTGCGTAATAACACCCAGATCCGGGAGTGTGAGATCTAACAAAAACAAGTAGGCCATTCATTTACAGACATTTTATTTGTAAAATAAATACATAAATAAATAATGGAGATGCATTTAACTTTATTTCAGACGCAAGTTTGACAGCCGAAGACAACAAATCGCATGGCACGTGCCAAAATTTTGAGTGCGTAAAATGCGCCATCACTAGTCACCATGAATGAATTTGACTTTTTTTTTTTTTTTTAAAAGAAGACAAAATTAATCTAAAGCCTCCCCAAGAGAGCGAACATTTTATTTAGATATCCCATAAGAGCATGCGCGTGAAAAGAGCTGGTTTAATCTCAAGCTTTGTGTCAGTTTACTGATAGAGATGGTTGAATTAAAAATGCTGATTAACTGTTAACCCGAAAGTTGTTTGTGATCAAATAATTTAAGTAAATATTACTTTAAAAACAAAGGTTTTTTGCATTACTTAAGTCACTGTGGTCTGTTCTACGGTTATAATGTGACTGTAGAGTGTACTTGTTGTTCTGAGTTGAATAAACTTAAAATTTCTATTTTGAACTCAAACTTTGGGTTTACTTATAATATCAAACGCTTACAGGTGTTGAATTCTGATTAGCTGGTTGAATTCAAACTTGTCTTGGCTTGTTTGAAACAAAATTGCGAAATTTCCTTGTTCAAGCATCTAAGACAGAAGCTAAGAAGACCGGATTCTCCCTCACTTGGTTCTAAACAGCTTGTTAGTTTTCCCAGAATGCTGTTGGGCACTAAACCTTTATGCACTCTGTTTGCTGCTGCTGTCTTGGCCAGAACACTTCTGAAAAAGAGATTTTTGATCTCAAAGAGGTTTTCTCCTGGTTATATAAAATAAATCAATAAATAAATGCACCATGAGTGAAGTTGCTGTCTCAGTTACATAGGGGGCGATGTTACTATTGTTAAAGATTGATGGACGGCACTGACATTAATGGACCTTCTGTTACTAGCTCAGTGAATCTAACAGCCATTGTTGTGAATGGTGGCACAGCTGGTCCACCTTAGGTGAGATGATAACTTCAGAAAACTTTTTTAGAGAGTACTATCTGACATTTCAAGGTAATCACTTAAAAATCAATTAAATGAACTTTCAATTTAGTGCAATGGACCTAAAATATTAAGTGTATTAATTATGCAAAGCAAATGACTTTGCAAGAGATTTTAAGTTAAATCAACTTGACATTTAGTTTGTTGCACTTAAAAACTCATCCAGGCTTACAGTGTAGCCACCAGAGCTCCAAATGAAGCCACCGGACCTTATGTGCCACAAAGCTTAAATAAATTAATCCAGTGTTTGGATATGGATTACGTTCTTTATGCGTAAAAATGAGGAACACGCTGTTCATCTGTTCTTGTGTTGTGGCTGAGTTTTTGTGTGCTCTTATACTTTGGTATTTACATGTGGAACCACATTAAAGCTTTCTTGGCTTCTCAAAGAAAATAAATCAAATCTTCATCAGAAATGATCGTGAACCCTCAGATAAACCAACCAAGTGTCCAGCAGCTCAAACAATGCTGAAATGAGGTTACGGGGCAGTCTTTAGCGCATTAGTGGCGCAGTGTCCACTCAGAATTACCAGCCACTTACATTTGGCTGAAAGACACAAAGAACAAACAAAATCAGAACTAAGAAGATGAAGAGAATGGGAAGAGCGTGGAGGACGTGCTCCCTGGAAGCTGATTGGTCACTTGACAGGCGCTGTTGATTCAGGCGCCCACCGAGCAAAAAGATAAGATAAAGGCTCTATAAAATAGCAGAGATGCGCATCCATGCCCCGCTGTCAACGCCGCATACAGGATTTCTCTTAGCTCCAGCCACAGGTGAGGATTCACAGGACACCAGACTGTCTCTTCATCCGAGGATCAGCTGCTCAGTAAGTGCCAATCCGATTTTTTTCCTTTCATTTTTCAAGCTCGTGGAACCACATTCTCTCCCTCTTTATTGGCTAAAGATTTACAGAAACTGAAGTGGAAACAAAACTTTATTCTAAAGCTTAAATGTGCATGTTTTACTCCCTGACAGTGGCTTTATTGTGCATCATTTTTGTATTACAGTTTTTTTTTATATTCACAGAGGATGTCACCCAAAGTTCTCTGCGCCCCACGTGACCCACGCTCATCCATGGATGCAGTGACGCTCAGCGGGGTGTCTGAGCGCAGCCTGGAGACTACAGCAGCTGAGGAGAGCAGAGTAAAACTGACAGGAAGTCCACAGACTGTTATGAGGGGGGTCAGCTCGACAGTGAAGACCCTCAAACACACGGCCACGTGCGAGAAAAAAGCACAGCGTGGCAAACGGAGGATGAAGGCGAACGACAGGGAGCGCCACCGCATGCACAACCTGAACTCCGCCCTGGATGTGCTGAGGAGCATCCTGCCCTCACTGCCCGAGGACGCCAAGCTGACCAAGATCGAAACTCTGCGCCTCGCCCACAACTACATATGGGCACTGACGCAGACTCTGCGCATGCCCGAGCAGCACAGACGGACGCCAGTGGGATCTTATTTGGGCAGTCCAACAAGTGTTTCATCAGCAGGGTGGGACTTGTCTTCACCGGAGCCCGCTTATGTCCCCGCTGACTTTGAAATATTCTCTCATGAAATCAATTGCAGAATTTTAGCTAGAGAGCAGTCCTGTGTTGTGCCTGTTACCTATCACTTCAGGTCATTCTGTGGTTAAATTGATGCCAACAAAGGTTGGAACAGATGAACTTTACATGCAGGGAGCTACACACACAGGAGCCACAGCACAATTTATTTGTTTACAGCACTTCACCAATTCATAGACTCAAAAACAGAATTTATTTACAACTGCTTAAAGATTAGGGTTGTCTGAGAGAAATCTGTTTGCTTTACATTTTTAAAAGATCACCAAAGATGAAGGCAAATGACATTTGTTAAAGCTAAAATATTTATTACCAGGTAACAATAGTCAAAAGTTGGCTTTCTGTTACACGGAAGCAGGCATGATAGATTTTTATTTCTGGAATAAGAAGTAATCTGTCTTGTTTTTCATCATTCAAAGGAAAAAAAGGGAACTTGTACAAAGATAAATCACATGACTACTGTAGCATCGACAGAAACTAGCCTTGTGGGAAAAAGCTTGCCATCTTATTGTAAGATTTTCTTTTACTGTTCCTAAAGCTAATGTGCAGTTTAACATTTTAAAAGAGGGAGTTCATAACTGTTCTGCATACATATGACTGCTTTGAAGCGAAATACTAGAGAAGACCATGTTTCTAAGCATAAAAGCTGAAGGTTAAGATGTCTCAGGTTAGGTCAGTGTCCGGAGGCCAAGTGCAGCTATCGCTCTATTTGGGAAAGACGGTGACCACGTCATAGCCCTCAGGTGGAGTCATCCGCTCACGTGCATGCTTCTCACAATAAATCTGGTCCTCCACAAAGAAATATCCCTTCTGTTTCAGGTTGATGTTGCAGTCTGTACAGGTGTAGCACTCAGGGTGGCGGAACTTGTCTCTCACCTTCACCAGCGCCCCCCTGAAACAGAGATGGAAAGATCACATTTAACTGCATAAACACAAAATTCTATAACTTACCTTGACTCTGTTTTATGACCTGGGTTTGCAATAGTTGAGTCAGGTTCTGTCACATAAACTTAAAAGACTGGGCACATGTTAGAAAAAGAGATAACTAGCATGCAGGTGCAAGACTGCATGAAAAAGGGGAAAGGTCTACATGGTGTTCAGCTCAATGTTTCAATCCACAGCACAGAATGCTGCCTTTGGTAAAATAAAGTCACTCATTAGGAGCTGAGCAGTGTGCTGCTGCCACATAAGAATGGATTAGCTAATGCTGATGGCCAGCTCTACATATTAACCTCTGCTGTCAGTGTGTGAATGGGTCAGTGTGATCTGTGCTGTAACAGTAGTCTAATGACTAGAGAAGTGCTCATGTCCATTTATACATTTAAGTAGATTCTTTCTATACACACATTTCCAGAAACGGACTCAAACACAAAACAAAAATACACACATTAAAGCACACGACTCAAACCCTGTTCTGTCTTCACAAAAGTCCCTCCACTAAATCAATACAAAGCTGATGAGCTTCTGTCTACCACAGCACCAAATAAACACGGATGTGATGAACAGTGTTCATGTATATTTGGCTTTATGAGGCCACGCTGAAAATTCAAACGTACGCCATCATGTGGAAATAACTTAGCTGTTTATTGTTCCAGTGAGGATCCAGAAGAACAAGAGTATTTAACATTTTTTAATCTAGTTTAAAAAAAATAGTAAAACTGTAATTGCACCTTCATAAGTACAATGAAAACACCATGAAGAGAATCAGTGCGTGGACATACGAAATCGTAATGAAGAAATAATCATTGGTTATTGCAATAAAATAAGGATTTAGCTGAACATAGAGAGCTCTTCATTCTGAGTTTGTATAACAGGAGTGACACTAGCTGGTAATCCGGGCGTTATTGAGAAGGTCAGTTTGTCTGGGTAAACAAAGGCGCTGCGTGTGTTCAGAGATTTGGGTAACTGTGATTCAGAATATTTGAGGAGGACCAGTGTGATTTTAGTCAAGTCTGTTGGTACATGAGCCTCAGGTTTTCAGAAGTGTGTACATCTTTCTATGTTGTGTCATATTTGCAAAATCAGTTAGAAATAATCAAACTTAGATATTTGTTCAAACCTGTTCAGCTCTAGTTTAATCAACTGTGTTGTTTTAATGTAGAATGATTTAATGCGTCCGTTTGTTGAAAAACATATAGGATGTGGAACTTATAAAATAATCTCATATCAAATGGCAATGTTGGAGGAAAAATTATTAGATTATTTTCCCAAATGGGTCAGTCCCATCTGTGGTAGTCTGTTCTAGTGGTTTTTACTGGTCAGGCCCCAGGACCCACCATCAACTGTCCAATCAGATTGTTTTTGACCAATCAGATTTATTTCGTAATGTTGTCCAATTTGGACCCTGTACAGAATAGAGCATGTGAAAAATCAAAGAGAAAGGTCAAAACAAGCATGTTTTAACAGAGTTTCATAGTCTTTGAGGCACAATTTTCTTTCCCCTAGAACACATATGTGACCCAGTTTTTGGGTCCCAACCTACCAGCTGAGAACCTCTGGTCTACTCCAGGGGGGCAGTGGAAGGATTCTTATTTAAGACAACTGCACAAAAGCCATTTCTGATTGAGAATCATCATACCCCGAAATAATCCATCCACTAGGCAAGTGTGTTCACGGTGTACACAATACACACACATATATATATATATAAATATATGTACACACACACACACACACAGGAGTTTGAAAATAGAAGCATCCTCCTGACATCTGTTTCAAACCACATTCCATTCTGTCATCATGTCTACCAGAGGTGAAGCTTTAAAGGGATGTTTCATTATTTGAAAGTTGGGTTACATGAGGTGATAGATCCAGAGATTTCAGTGTTTTAAGTAGATTGCCCTGGGGGTACCGACAAGGAAGCTAGGCTACACAGACAGGTACAGCTGCTCCGCTTAACTTAGCAAGTTTTAGGTAAAAATGGGCCAAAAAAAAAAGTTGGTCAAATATTTGCCATATTAAAAATGGTGAAGTGTTATATACTTCACCCAGAAAGCCGCTGTGTTTGGCACTATTTTCCAAGGCAACATCTGGCTACACGCTCATGTAAAAACATGAAAAACACACCTCAGCAGTGCAGATTTTGCTTATAAAACATTCCTTTTTTTCTCTACTGCAATATAGAACTTCACATTTTTGTAGAAATACCAACAATTACTGCCTTCAACAGATTTTTATAAATCTATCCAAAGATTAACAATTCCCTGAAAAAAACAACAACTTTGTGAACATTTTTTAAGATTTATACTTAAAGCCCTGCAATAATTTTGCCCACTACTACTGCTCAGGTTCATTTTCAGTGTCCAGCCTTGATCTGTATTTTTCTTGATTGATGCAACAGGAGAAAAAACAACCTCACAAAGGGAGGATGTAACAAAAGGAGGGCATGTGGCCAGGGCTCTCCTGCCTAGCAGTGGATACTGCTCTTCCAATCCAATCCAAAATCCAGACCATGTCTTGGACTTGAACTGTAACTGCATTGTTGAATCTGAGGTAACATCAAGAACAGCTCCCTTTCTGCAGTGCTAAATTCATCAGCTGGTGTTGTGCCGTGCCTTAGCCCCTGTCATGACACTGTGCCCCCCTTGGGGTGGGGTGGGGGGGGCACTTTGGAAATCACTGTCATAAGGTAAACATATTGCAACTGTAGCTTGATCAACTATGAGACATGACAAACTGGACCGTAAACTTCCACTCAGCTCTTCTGGTCGGGGTCAGTTTTTCCAGTTGGAAAGTTGAAGTAGGTCAGTAAAACACCAGCGTTCAGTATGGCAGGGAACTCTGGATGGGAAGTGATGCAGGCTGGAGGTGAATGTGAGTTGTGATCAGAAATGACCAGAAGAAGTGTGAAGTCCCACTCGTGACAGCAGTAACTTGCTGGGTTTGTGGGCACGGGCTCACAGTTTACACACCTGCACCACAGGTAACTCGGGATCTCTCCTGCTGACCTGTTTTCACTTCAGTTTCTCCCCTCTCTCTTTAGCTGAGTCTCCATCTGCAAAAATTCTTTCTCTGTGTAAAAGTATCCCCTCATATCAACAGTAAACCACATGCCATCGTCTCTCAAGTAGAAACTACTCATTTTAGTTAAAGCATAGTTTGTTGTTGTCTCTGTTGAAACTGCAGACCCAGACACGTGACAGCGATACTCTGAGGCAGAAGAACATGTGGCTAAAGGCTGCCTCACAATAAAGTGCCAAAACTTAGGCTTTCAATATAGCGTACATTTTTACTTGAAACTTGCTAAATCATGCGGAGCAACTGTACCAGTATATAGGGTGCTATACAGCCTAGCTTCCCCCAGTGTGACCAGTTCAAAAAAGAAATGCACACAGAATTCTTGGAGTTTGATGCCACTACTATTGCCAAATACCTCATACAACCAAACTCCAAAAACACCAAAATATCCCTTTAAAGTAGTCAGTCATAATCTGAAAGAATTACTGAGCATTTCTTGGAAATAAGATTCCCCAAAGTGAGTATGGAGGTCCTCACATGACTTGCCATGAGAACAGCCTGGTGCCACTAGGGGGCGTGGATGGATAGGGTTCAGTCTTTCTGCAAACATACTTGCACCACGGTGCTGCGCCAAGTACTTCAAAACCAAGGAGACATGTTTCAGTTGGGTCTTGCCTACTTTATCTGGCTGCAAGCACAAATTTGGCCCTTGTTCATGTTCTGTGAACCCAGAGAATGAACCACAGGGTGGTTTAGATGAAAATTTAGAGAAAAGTATAGAGATAGAAGGAGAGAGTAGCAGCAAAAGCAGAGAGACAGACAAATCCAGAGCATCCTCTCCATCAGACGAGCACTCCTCATGCATGTTGGCTATTTAACTTACCTTGGCTCTGAATCAAGCAGCATGGTAAACAATATGAGGCTTTCCTGTTCTATCAACACTATTGTCACAATGCCAACTTGTTTTTCCAGGTGCTGATCAATATGCTCAATTATACCCTGAATTATTCAGGTACTGTTAGAGAGACTGAGCCCAGATCTCAACTGAAACTCCAGCTTTGACTGTAGATGGTACCATGAACGTTGCTGCTAGACTTTCCCAGTGCTGTCATATAAACATCTGATAACAACCCTGAGGAACCATGGAATACTTACACAATTCCAGATCCACATTTGTCACAGGTGGGTAGTGTATCTGCGTTTCCCACAGATGACCCAATCTTTGTTGAAGGGGCTTTGACGCTCCTGAACCCTGATGGTTTATCAGAGTTACCTACACACATCAGGAACACACAGATTAATAACAGCATTGTTCCTACTGCTCAAACTCTCCCAATGAGGCCTTTAGGAGAACCACAAAACTATCCCAATGATAAAAAAACATAAAAATAGGACAACAAACAAACGTTTCATTTGATCAAAAAACAAACAACTGCAGGGTTGAGCCTGTAAATATAAAAATATTCTAATATAAACTTTGATACATTCCAGATTTTCACAAAGTAACTGATTTCACAGCAGAGTTATGTCTGTATCATCCAGACCCAGTTCAGTGCTCATGAGTAGGGCCCCGCCCCCAAATATTGCAATTCCAATTTACTATGAGATTATCATTAGGTTCCTCATCCTATGTATTTTTTAACAAATTCAAATTCAATTCAAATTTAGTCAAGCAGTATGCTTTTGACTTAAGCTTTAAACACACATATGGATAGATACATTAGAGAGAAAACAATAAAATTATTTCAGAAGCAATTAATCCACAGTAGCATGAATATGAATATGACTATGCAAAAAGCTTTATGCTATAAAGGAGGCGGCTGGGTTGGAGGAGGTGAAGCTTTACCAGCAGCAGCAGTGTGGTGCATCAGCATCAATGCAAACAGGGATTAGTGAGAATTAAGTCATATTTAAATGGACCACTGTGTTGAGAGAAAGAGCTGTGATTGGCTGTGGGAGCTGGGAGGCAATGATTAGTATCAGCTGGCTATCAGCTGATCGTGGCTAGGGGTGTGACTATGCTGAACTAACGCTAAGCTTCATCTAAATTAGATAGAATGAAATTGCAATTATTTTTGCTGATATTGCAAATCTTTTATCAGTTGCTCACTTGTTTTGATTAAGAAAAACATACAATAAACAATAAAAGCAGCATTTTGTAAACCATTCTAAAAAAACACTTGGATTTTTGCATAATATTCATAAAATCTCTGCTGCTGCAAGAAGGAAACATATTTACTTTGACACATTTCAAGAAATATAGCAACTTCCGTGATTTGTAAATTGCAGCAGGCCATATTGTGATTTATTCTGATTATTTTCCCAGCCCTACTCATGAGGAACTTAAGTATGCTTACAGCACAGGGACCAGAGTCCAAATTAGGACCCTGAAAGGGGCCTGCTAAGACAGGACGGTGTGGGACAGGGCAGGGCTGGAGCCAGATGTGTGAAATGTCCAGGGCTAAGCCCAAACTTAGGAAGTTCCAGGGTCATGCTTTTTGATTATCATCCATTTCCTTTTGCATTTATTCATGCAGACACTCTGTAGTGACATACTTTCACCAACCTAAGGAGAGAGAAAACATCCAGGGCTTTAGCCCTTTAAGCCAACCTCTGGTTTGGCCTATGTAAGGTGTCAATAGTTGTACATTATGTTTGCAATTTTTTTTTAAATAAAAAAGCATTATTATTTTATTTTCAAAGGCCCCTTAAATGCAAAAAATACACAAATAACAGGCTTAAGCAATGTTCAGGGTCTTTAAAAAGAAAAAAGCTCTCATGATTAACGTCTCCAGATACTGTAGGTGGAAAGTTGGCTTATCTTTAGGCACTTCTTGGGCTTTCACTGCATCTACACACTACAAGCAACTCACCTGTTTACTCAGGATTTTAATGAAGTAAATAAAGTACACAATGATCTGAATAAAGATAAATCTGTGATGAAATCAAAATGAATAATATTTTTTTGGCCCTCAGGCCACACATTATAATACAAATAGGATAAATACTCTTTAAGGAACGGCAGCTTTGTACCTGTCTCAAGAATTTCCTGAAGAACATTGAATGAAGCAGACTGTCGAGGAGGCTCATCAGACTCTTGGTTCTCCTGGAGCATCTTGTAAACCTCTGAGTCTTCTGCTACAAGCGGCCGCCTGCTTGTCTGTGATGCATCTGATGGAGCTCTAAAAAGAAAGTATGCACATTTCAGTCTGTCAGCAGGTTTGACAGGCTGTGAAAATGCCACAAGATAAAGAAGAAACAGACAAAAAACCCAGAGAAATAACACAAATCTCTGAAATTGCTTCCATGCTTTCCATGATAGAGTTTTCTTTGTGTCTTAGTCCCTCCCATCAGAGTTAGGAGAGAAGGAAACTGCCACTGGATGGTGGGGAAAAGGACAAAGTCTGAGACATAAGATATCACTTCAGCCATGTCTGCTTTTGATTTTTAGAACAAATTAGACTGTAAAAAGATTAGTAAATGATAAAAGAAAAGTTGTTGCACATTAAAAAAATAAAATAAAATAAGTAATGCACTATTTATTGTTTCAATCAATCACTCAATCTTTTTTTTTTCAGCACTATTTTATAACTGCAGTTATTTAAAGACGTTTTAAACAGAGAGCAGGTCTAGACTGTACCCTCGTTGCAGTGGTCTATTATAATAGACCAGTGTTTATCATTTACTATAATAAAGACTATAACCTATTAGAATAAATGGTTTCAAATAGGGATGTATGATATTATCGGCAGTATATCAGTATCGGCTGATAATAGCTTAGAAAGTTAACTGTCGGTATCGACCGATAATAAAATTTACGCTGATCTGTGCGATCGATAATGTGACATCAAAATTAAGCACACGTGATGACACGAGACATGCGCCAACAACAAACTTAACATGTCGGCTGTGTGTGAGAAGTTTGAGGTGTGGGAACAAGACAGCAAAGTAGCTGTTTGCATTATTTGTAAAGTACATGTGATGCCAGGAGGACTCAACAACACGCCTTTAACAGCACCATTTTAATTTTGCATCCAAAAAACCGTCCCTCTGACCCTTAGCCTAGGGGTTCACATACTTTTTCCACCCTGTACTGTGAATGTTTACATGGTTTGTTCAATAAAAACATGAAAACATATCATTTTTTGTGTGGTATTAGTTTAAGCAGACTGTGTTTCTCTACTGTTGTGACTTAGATGAAGATCAGAACACATTTGATGACCAATTTATGCAGAAACCCAAGAATATCCCTAAGGGTTCACATACTTTTTCTTGCAACTGTATATGGACATCAAGTGTTAGTCCTGTTAGCATGTTGAGCCTCACTGCCTCAGTAGATAGATGAGGATTCACTCTTAAAAAGCCTGTCCTGCACTCACAGGAGTGCTTACTCAGCAGCCGCAGCTGCAGCCGCTTTTGATAACATGTTTGAGATACGGAAAATAGAGAAGATGAACGTGCATGTCGTGCTATGTGACAGTGCGTGAAACATGGCAAAAACAATGACGGACTTCTGGGTGCCAAGTCTCCCGTGCATGGTGCACATTCTGCAGGTGACCTGTCTCCAGCATTGGAGATGTGGGTGCCACTGTGTTGTTACAGAGCTGTTTACAGTGAAATGCCCATTAAACTTGGCTGCTTAGTTACTTTGTGCTGTTTAAAGCAGAATCAGGAGAGCTACTTCAGTTAAAGTCTTATTTCTTTTGTTCATCTTGAGTCTCAAGAACTTAAAAGCATATTTAAGCTCTGAACTATAGGTACATTTTTTGCATTTAAGAATTTGTCTTTTTGTTGCTTTGGTTGTTACTTAAAGCACTTTGTCAGGAGTATCTCAGGGAGCCATCCTGCAAACTGTCCAAGTAATAAAGAGAATCAATCTAAATGTATAAGCTATTTCTATTTTGCACTGTGGAGCTCAGTGTCAGCAGGTTATTTTGCTGCTGTTTATTGCCCTCAAAGATGCAGTTGACTTTGGCTGTACTGTTAAAAATACATGTAGCATGTAGTGCATGTAACCCAAAGACATTACTGTAAGTTTTTCTTTATTTTATGGCTGTATTTGAAAATAAAAAAAACATCCTTCATTTCTGATGAAAATCAAATGTTTTGTCTATTTCTAAAAAAACAGACTACCAATATTTTAAAAAAATTGTAGTGCAAAATGGAATTGGTGATTTTTACAGTTGAAAAAAAAAATGTAAATAAATATTGGTATTGGCCAAAATGAGTTTTAAAATATTGGCATATCGGATATCGGCAAAAATCCAGTATTGCGCATCCCTAGTTTCAAACCCTCATTTTCAGTATTCATTCCAGATGCTCATCCAAACCAACTGCTCAAAACACTGCTCAGTGTGTTCTAGGACTTAAGTTATAGATCTGAACTGGTATGTCTGTGTGCAGGAAGATTTAAAAGAAAAATCCCCCCCTTAATGTGCAAATCGACATTGTTGCAGAGAAGGTCTAACACACAAAAGCTGGCGCTTACAGCCAGCACTTTAAGAGTGAAGACAAGGCTGTCAAAGCCGTGTTTAGGGCAGTGCTTTATCACTGGCGAATGTGCTGCACTGAAAAATTAAACCTACCAAAGCTGCTAGTTGAAGTTACTGTGGTACCCTCCACTGCAGAAATCCACCCAGGCTGGTGGACATTTATGTCAACGTATGTCTGCGTGCTCATTTGCAAAATGGCCCGACATCATTAACAGAAATTCTGCCATCACCTCTGAAGCATCTCCACACACACAGTCATGCTACTGTTGGAATGGACACACACTTTGGAGGCAGTTTTTATAAATGTGCACATATTACGCATTACCGTCTTCATGATGGTAATTAAAGAAATAACTTGGCTGTTTATTAATACCCTGGCATATGGTATTACCGCTCATTCCTAGCTGGAAGTGACTTAAAGTTGAAGCCTTTGTTTTCACACCTTACAGGTAAGCAGAGTTATGTCAGGATATAATCATCCTTCCTCTTCTTTTGTCCTCTCTCTCTCTTCCTCTCCATGTCTCTGTGCGTAATAACTTAGCTACATGATCTCTTTACCCTATTGAATGAAGAAAAAATTAAAATAATAACCCACAACTATTATCAATACAGTATCTATGAGTGTGAATCAATGTCCCGTGTGCTTCCAAAACAGATAAAGATCTACCTTAATTAATTATATCCAGGTTGTGCAGCCTGGTGAGCTCCATTGTGTCCATCGAATTTACTTTAGAGGAAGCTTATAAAAAGTTACCGGCCACTTTAGAGCTTGAAGTAACTTACAAACATCAATAAACTTCATCCACATTTCCCAAAAAAGGGTTAAGAAAAGTTCACAAGTTTTTTAAATCTGCTGATGGGGTAATTATGCTCGATTTTGCTGCTGTAGCATGCAGCACCTGTGGTTATTAATAGCCTGAATATTAACATTTCTCATCACTGATCTACACACAGAAAGAAGATTTAGCACGTTTTTAAAACTGACAATACCATGGATCAAATTACAGCCAGCAGTGCCCTTAAACACTTAGACTTTAAAGAGGGCCACAGCGCTGTGCCAGCGCCATGCCAGGGAGCGAGGCCGTTGCACTCAGCACACACGTTTAGATATGGTGGTATAGCCCTGAGTGCCTTCATCATTTACCAAATTGAAATGATATCATCAGCAGGAGCATTTATCGTGTTAAAGCATCTTCACACACTGGCAGTGGTGCTACTAGTAGAGAGGGACACAAGGCATTTATTTAAAAACCTGCACTCATCACATGGCATCAACAACAATCTCTCCCTCCTGTCTAAGTCTGAACATCAGAAGGGAATAATAAAGTACTGGCTCCCAACCTGGGGTCTGAGACCCCAAAGCAGAGAACCAAAAAATCTATTCTGAAGGTATTGCAATTAGATTTTTACACTTAAACTAAAATCATGTTAAACACTTATTAAATCGTTAACACAAAGATCGTTTGGAAAGAAAACATGCGTAGGTATACTTTCTATGGGTTTTCACAATGGAAAATGTAAAACTGAAGTTTTGACAGCTATGTGTCACTCTCTTTTATTTTTGGTGTGGATCATGAGGAGTTTTAGCTTTTCTGAGATTAAAGTTTGAGAGGCTCTAACTTCAGAGAAAAAGACGTGGAATCACTAAGCATGGTCATTTTAGCTTAACCTACTTGGTGTCCGGTTTGGGAGCTGCAGCCATGGTTTTGACATCGTCCAGAGCTGAATTGAAGTCCTTGATGTTCTCTGAGGAGTAGAGACCTGAGGGGCTGTTGTACTGGTTAGTCACGACTTTGGAGCCGAAGGCAGAGAACGGCAGAGCACTTCTGTTGTGGGTGGAGCCTATGTGTTTCACCTCCTGCCACAGTTAAAGAACAAAGAATACTGTGAGGAACAGAGTAAGGATGGTGAATGCACATACAAGATATCTGTGAAGATGTGGAATTCAGTCTGAAACATGCATCACTCAGTGCCAGGTCTATGCAATGGTGGTAACAACTTTTGACAATTCACGGTCAAAGTTGACAACTGAAATGTAAAAAACAGGCCACTGTCATCAATAAGTTAATCATAGTTACTAAAATCTACAGAAACAAACATTTTCACTGAAGCCCAGTTCAGACCGAAGATTTAAGCTCGGGCTGCAATGCCGACTGATCAATCTATTATAACTGATGTTTAAAATGTTGGAAGTTAGTGATTCCTCTTGTTCTGGAATTTTAGCGTCAGAGCTGCACACATCCCACGTAGCCACATGATAAACTACACTTTCATGTAAAGCTGGGCAATTAATCCAGTTTCAACTTCAATCTGAATTTTATTTTCCAATGATCATGAAGACCAGACGATCAGGATCAGACATTTCTGCGCATGTTGCTGTGTTGCACCTGTTCTGTCAGAAGGGCTGGGCAATAAATCAAAAATAGATTAAACTGCAATATAGCCTGCTGCAATTTTCAAGTTGCAGAAGTTGCCATTTTTCTTTAATCTGAAATTTGTGTCAAAATATTGGAGTAAAACTCTTTTTTTTTGCAGAAGAGATGTTATGCATTAGATATTTTGCAATCATTCAAGTTCAATTTTTTAGAATAGTCTACAAAAAACTCCTACTTTCTTCATTTTTATAAGTTTTTCTGATTAAATATGAGGATGACATAGAAATTTACCCTTCCCTTCAATAAAATGATTCATATTCAGTTTGCAATATGAGTCAGAATCATCACAATTAAGTTTTTTTTCAACATTGTTCAGCCCTGGTTTGATCTAATATTGTGTTGGTTATAACGTAGAATGATTTATTCCTGGTGTTAGGGTTAAATATGGTTAATATTTCACTGTTTGATCTTACACAGCATTTTATCCATTTTCATCATGCATCATTATTTTATGCATTTAGATTTTTTTCAACTAATTTATTTTTTCTTTTAATGCATGTGTTTCAATGTGTTAAATGGTGTTTGAGTTCTGTAATGCAGAGTGCATAAATCAATGAGTAATTGTTTCCAATAATCACGATCTCTATTTCAATCTAAATAATTGTGGTTCTGATGGTTGCTATACTTGAGCATCCCTACTTTCACTAATTATTGCAATAGTTTAAGGTAAGGGAAAATTCTGGGGAGAAAATGTTCACCATCGACCGTTTTGCCATGGCACAGATGAGATACCGGCGACCTTCAAAATAAAACTCTGTGGTTGAAACTCAGATGGAAGCCAAGTTTTATTTTGGTGACAAGAAGTGACAGGATACGGCCGATGGTGGTAGGCTGTCAGACATTTAAAACTGACTTCTCCCCTTGTTGTGTGTCTTACATGTCCATCACAGTTGAGCAGGGCTGAAAAACTCTGTACAATACTCTTCTGTATTGAAGGGCATGACCACTTTTGTCATTTAAAACATTAACAAATAAAACTAGAATGGCCGTCTGAGGCCGCAGACCCACGCCTAAGCAGCGCCACCGAGGAACTCACGCTCTCATTGATTACTATGGTGTTCAAAATTCGAAGTCCGAGAAAAACCGAACGGGTGTGCGGATCATCACCAAAATCTACTCGATTCTTCCCTGTCACTATCCCAATATTCCCTGAAAGTTTGGTGAAGATCCAACTTTCCGTTCTCGAGTTATCTTGTACACATACAAACAAACAAAGATACGATTTAATCGGCGTGGGTAAAAATGCTTGAAAACAACGATGCTTCAGTGTTTACATGATGTGTAGAGCATAGCATCTCTGCTGCAAAAAATATTGTACAGTTTTTTGTCACACATTTCTGGTCAAAGAAATACTGCAACTTCTGCAATTTTAAATTTGAAAATTTTAGAAGGACTTACTGCGATTTAATCTGAATCTTGATTTATTGTCTTAGTAGCTACTGAGGAGTTGTATAGTAAAATATAAACTTTCCTTACTGGCAATAACAACATGAGATTATGGATCTCCATACCAGTTGTTCAGGTAAAGTTAATACCTTTATAATAAAAAAAAAAAACCAAAAAACAAAAACTACAACAGCTTTTGGAATGTGATGTGGATTATCATTACCTCCGCCAAGGAGGTTATGTGATCGGGTGGGTTTGTTCGTTTGTTAGCAACATAACTCAAAAGTCATGGACGGATTTTCATGAAATTTTCAGGAAATGCCAGAAATGACATAAGGAAGAACTGATTAGATTTTGGGAGTGATCCAGATCACCGTCTAGATCCAGGAATTTTTAAAGGATTCTGTACTATTGGGAGATAGGGCTGATGGCAGAGGTCTGCGCTGTTACCACTTTACACCAGCAAATGGCGGACATGAGTAACTTATTCAAACTTTTGGAGTTTGTAGAGTTTGCAAGACGCACGCCCGGTCGAGGAGATGAGTCGGAGCGTAACTGAGAGAAAGACAGCGAATTGTAGCAAGAATACTCACAATGCTGGGAGGAATAGAGGAACATTCACCCTCTGCCATGACTTCCACACGTAGTGAAGCCAATGCTTTGCCTCACCGTGCCTCCACCCCTCCAGGGAAGGAGTACTCGGTGAATTAGATTTTAGGAGTGATTTTAAAGGATTCTTCACTGGGCGATAGGGCTGATGGCGGAGGTCTGCGCTCTCTGAGTGCTTTTCTTGTTCTCTTTTTTGCCCTACTTTGTAGTCAGAAGGTGTGTTTTAAAGTCACGGTTTAGTACGTTTTCAGTGCAGTAATTAAAATTAACAAAACACAGAATTTCTTTTTATAATGCTAAGCTTTTTTGACATTAAAAATATATATTTTTTAAAAATAGGCTGAAAAAATTATATGTAAATACTGAAATACATTTTTCAAATAGTAGGTTACTCTTACTGAAATATTGCCACATTGATATCCTTTCCTCTAATCCTCAAATTTCCCAGTCAATCTTGAACACATTATCCAAGTTAGCTCTGTAAGTGCACTAATTAACGTCTATCCTGCTGATTTCAACATGGAATGCAGCACTGGATTTCCTTCTTACCTGATGGGCCCTCCAATAAGGAGTGCATCTGGAGTGTGAGGATAACTGCTGTAATGCTAAGACCCAGCTGCAGACATGATTGAGACCCCTTCTATCCCTACCTGAGTCTGACAGTTCGGCTGATATACTGGATGTAACTTTCAGCAGAAATGTTCTGTTGATGCCGATATCATGCCGATAATGTTGTACATCCCTAGTTAAAAGAAGATATTTTTCTGCTTTAGTCTCTGGTCCATCTAAGCTATTTGAAGTAGCAGAGCCTGTCAACATTTAGCTTATCATTTATTCATATTTCATGTTAATAAAGGCACCTACATTTTAGAGAAGTATCAGACTCACAAACTAAAGGAAAACACATTTCTAGTAATGAAAGTAAAGGCGGCCCTCGCTGAAGCTGGCAGTTACTTGCAGTTTCATCTTGTCTTAAATCTTTGCTCTTTACTGGGCTTACAACTTCATTGCAGGTTCCTCGGGAGTTCAACTGCTGCTTCTAATTTAATGCAAAGTAACTCATAATTTTGCAGGATAATTTGTGACCACAGTGATGTCTGAATTAAAGTCAACTGTCTTTGGAAGCATTGTGACACTGGCATGCTGTCAATGTGGGCACACAAAACATCAAACGTAGCTTATGGTTCCAAGTAAGAACACAGAAATGCCTCCAAATATAGCTTAGGCTCCAAGCATTTTACATTTAAAATAACCAAAAACTGTTCTGTTCACCTAGATACCTAGATGCAACATTAACTTGACCAATGTAATAATGGCATAAAAAGTAAAAAGTCATGGTTTTACAGAAATGAAATGGTGAAGACACCAAAGTGGCTGAAGCAAAACAAGTGCTATAAACACATGCTATTGTGTGTTAGAAAAATGCAACATCAGTGACCTCTGAAAACACAGCGAGCTGGGACACATCATAATGTTTCCTACATGAATTTATACTTTGGCCTCAACTCAGTGGACAGGAAGTGAAGCTTGCATCAGGGCTTGGCTGATAAACTAGCATCTCCTAGGAAACCTCCTGTTGGGAAGTAAACAATGACTTCATGGTTGGCAGTAAGGCAACAACAGAAAAAGCCTCAAGCAGAGGAAAAATAGTGCTCAGACTTCAGGAAACTGTATGGCTACTTGTTCTTTTTCTGACTTCATTCTAAATTAGAGAGTTCGAACAGTAATTATCAAAGTTCAATGATTTAAAGTTGAGACAGCAAGCCCGTACCTGAGGCTGTGATGCAAGATTCATCTTAAAAGGATGTGACCGCCCTTCCTCAGATGAAAGTGGTGACCACATTTTACTTTCTGACCTGCAGAACAGAGCAGACACAAACTTAAAATAAATAAAAAACAAAGAACCAGAAACATATTTATGTTTAACATTAAATACCTGGGCCCTTTCCGTGTTTCGGGGGGGGGGGGGGGGGGGTTGTGTTATGCATGTGATTATAAATGCAACACTGAGGACAAGTCTCATCTTGGCATTGGCTTCCTTCACAGTTTACCTCACCATACCTTTAGTGTTCCTCTTCATTCAGGCCCATTTTAAAAATTGCAGCTGCATGGCATCATCTTCAATTATGACACAGACTTAAACACAGTATTGCATACAACCCCCTCTATAAAGGGAAATTCTCAGTTAAAGAAGAAATACAATTCAACCCCCCCACTCCTCCAAGTGTGTGGACTTTGGCTGTTTGATCTCTTTCATGTGTTCTGGGCTCACTGTGTGACACATCAGACTTCCTCATGTTGCTACATCCTACCTGTCGATGGAGAGCACCATCTCCTCTATGCACCCCTTGATCTTGTTCTGCGCTTCCGAGTGAGTCATGCTCTCTGTTGTTTCTCCATCAATAGCCAAGATTATGTCGCCAATACACAGGTTGGCCTGAGCAGCTTTACTCCCAGGGGTGACCTACAACAGTGAAAACAGATTTCATCATTTATAGCAGGTTTGCACATTACATGGAGGGATGCACAATACTGGATTTTTTGCTGATATTCCCAAAACCTGTTTTAGCTGATACTGATATATAAACATATTTTTTAATGCAAAAATATGCTGAGCCTAGAAGAGCTGAGAGAGGAGCTGACTGGTAGGTGTTTTACATTAGGGGCTTCATTTAAAGTGTTCAGGGCCCACCGAGGGCCCCCTGGACACATAGCGCCCTAGGCATCCACCTATACCTGATCGTACTAGGGCTGGGCAATTAATTGCAAATTAGATTAAACCGCAATATAGCCTGCTGCAATTCCCAAATTGCAGGAGTTGCAATATTTCTTTAACTTGAAACGTGTCAAAATACCAGTTTAATAAATCAGTTTTTTGCCACGGCAGAGATTTTATGCACATTATGCAAACATTCAAGTGTCATTTTCTTATAATGGTTTACAAAAATCCTCCTTTTAGTGTTTTATATATGTTTTTCTTCATCAAAATGAGTAACATAAAAATGATAACGCCCTTAAACAAAGCAAATGACATCACATTTTCAATACCAGCAAAAAAGTTAGCTCATTCTATCTGAAACTGATGAAGCCTAGCATTACTTCAGGAAAGTCAGACCCCAGCTGCCTCCTCTCTAGCTTAAAGCTTGTTGCACCCCCATACTCAGATTCATGTTACTATGGATTGATTGCTTCAGAAATAACTTTATTGTTTTCAATACACATGGTCTTATTTATGGAATTAGGCCTATTTATTGCTCGGAGTGTGATTGGATGAACCTTCTGTCACATCTCTGCGAGCCAGTAAGAGCAACAAAACACGTGACGTAGCTGCTATCGAGCAGTGCGTGCGCAGCTACTGAGGAATAACGCAAAACATGGCGACTGTAGAAATGTAAGTACTCAACTTTTGTCGTTTTTGAAAAGAAAACAACTCACTGCTGTTCTTTGTTCTTCCTTTAACAAAGAAATGTTGTCAAGTTCTGATAAAACTGGCGCTTTAGCAGCATCCACGCTAATCTCTTCCTCCATGACTGCACCAACACCACAACTCTGCTGCGCCTGAAAGTACTGCCCCTTGTCGCTGATTGGTCCTGTCACTTTCTAACCAGGCCCAAACGTTTCAGATGAGAGCTTTGCAAGATTGATTCGCCAGTGAAAAACAAGGAAATGGGCGTGTCCATCTGCTTTGCAAGGTTAACGGTGATCCGGATCACTCCCAAAATCTAATCAGTTCTTCCTTATGCCATTGCTGATATTTCCTTAAAATTTCATGAAAATCCGTCCACAACTTTTTGAGTTATGTTGCTAACAAACTAACAAACGAACAAACCCACCTGATCACATAACCTCCTTGGCAGAGGTAATAAAGAAAATGTGGAAATGTATGCAGATTCCTTCTTTGCAAGCATTGTTAAAGGTGTTTCTAATGAATACCACAGTGGGAGGGAATTACAAATTATATAACTTAAATTATTGTGTTTAACTGCATGAAAGCATGAGTCATTATTACAAGCTGAGTTTAATTGAAATTACATGTATTTCAAATAAAAAATAAGTTAAATCAAGATTAGTCTTGTTGGATCTACTTGGAAATGTAAGTAAATTTCACTTTTTGGTTCTTAAATAAAACAGAGGAGTAGTTCTTTAAAAGATTATTTTGGCTAATCTACAAAAAGAATGTATGCCAGATCAGACTAGATCTCCTAGTCTGGTTCTGTTTGAGGGTTCTGTCTATTAAAGGGACAGTTTTACCTTCCAACTGCAGCTTTGCTAAATGTTGCTTAGTGCAGTGCTTGTCAAGGATCTTGGGATAACATTGGTTATAAATTGACGCTATACAAATACAGATTGATTGGTATTCTTGTAAACCAAGGCTAACAGCGTTTTATCTTCCCATATTATCAAGCCTCGTGTGTTCAAACCCTGTCTGCAAAGGACCTGTCAGACATTTGATCATTTACAGTAAATACAGACAAAGCCATGTGAATAATCAGCTCTCCTCCGAGGTAGACACAATCAAAGATGAAAGCCTTGGAGGAGAGAGAGAGAGAGAAGTCTGGAACAATCCAGGAAGGTCTAATCACTTTTCCATGGGTGGAGTAGGCAGGCTACTGTGACAACACTCAGGCCCACTCAGGAAAAGTACACAGCAAAGAGCCACATTATGTTTAACAGTTAATGAAGTTTAGAGTTTCATTGTTAGTCATGTCTGAGGTGTTTTAGTAAAGGCCATTAACACTTGCAAGGGGAGATTACAAATAAAAACCAGGCTATAAAGAACTGACGATACATGATGAGATATTAGTAAAAAGAATCAATATGTACCTTAAAGTTTTGCTTTAATGCGTTTGGTTTGAAAAAATGCAATAACACAGTGAAAACGCCTACCAAATGAGGCTCTGCTTATCTCTACAAGGACTAAACGACGCAGAAGCGGACTATTGCCAGGAGCTGACAGTACCGTAAAGTAACAGCCTTCTAACATTTAAACAGTCAGAAAACTTTTTTAGTATTAATGTCAGGCTAGTTTCTGTAAAGCCTGGTAAACTTAGCTCAAGCTAGCATGTCATCTAGCCCCGCATCATTCTTGTCCTCATAAGTCGAGACCAAACAGGACAGGGGAGTGTTTGGTCGGGACAAGCCCAGGTAAGGTTACACAATAACTACGGATAATGTTGGTAGTTGATAGCAAACTTACCCGGGAAATAGCCAGTGGCTGCTCGAAGTCCTTTCCTCCAACCAGCCTGAATCCCCAGGGTCCGGGACCCTGCATTACTATCCGAAGTGGCATATCGTTGACGTTGGCTGTAACACAGTAAATCGGCTGTTAAAGTGTTTTTGAGATCTGTCTCCAGCTCCGAGCTCACTTCCTACTACAAATCACACGTGTAGTGATCGATATCAGCAGCAAGGGGAGGGGTGGGCCCTCAGGTTATGGCTGGACGAATAAGTTTTGAAGTTTGCATGCTTGTACAAGTAAGTGTACAAAGATCGTGTAATAAGACAATGGCTCACTTGGTTATGTTGTCTGGGACAATCTCACACTAACCGCACCCTCATTCTTCATCCACATCTTACTGAACTTTCGTAGCCTAATAACACTTCGCCATCCTTGCTTTTTTTATTCCAGCGACCATTTAATGGGTGGAAAATTTTGTGTTTTGATGTGAAAATCAATATCTTATTTCTTTTTATTCAAATAATAAAATACAACACAATAACTTTATTTATCCCCGAAGGGAAATTCATTCATAAAGATACCAATATGCCATAGCTTGACTATGAGAAAATATAAAACATAGTTAACATGCAAAGGTAGCCGCTGAATCTTTGCAAATAACTGTTTTCAAAGACATGAGTATTACTTTTAAATCATTAGGTCAAGGCTTGTGTTTGTATTCGAGATGCAGTTTTGACAAAAATTCTGCTTTCTGAGAGTGGTTAAGGATTTTGTGAATTTAGAGGTTTTTTAGCCACCTAAGGCCTATTGTATGTGTTTAACAATGAACTGGTATCCTTCAAAAGGACGGCCACCGATAGTATTTTTTTTTTAGGATACTTTAAAAGTCAGGTGGAGTGATACATCTTCACTTTACGTTCCTCTCACATGAGTTTCAAGTTTGTTTAGAGACGTAGGCCCGCCGGTGTACGTCACCCTGTTATATGCTAGCTTACCATTTATGGTAGAGCTAAATCTCAGGATGTGGAATGTGCCGCTCCCAAAACCTGAATTCCTGACAGAGGATCTCAGCTGAAAGTGGGGAGAAAATGCCAAGGGTAAAGTAATAGAAGGAAACACGTCCCGTATTTTATGAATGAGGCCTTAACAAGCTTCCCACTATGTAGGGAATGAAGTCATGTATGCTGAAAAGTGAAGCTCCAGGGTCTTAGAGCTGAAGAAAAGAGTTCACCTGGTTCTTAGCCTGAAACTGGGACATTTCTGTGAATGCAGTTTTAGCGGGACAGTTAAACAAAAACGGGACAGTTAATATAAAGGGCTTTAGCCTATGTCTTCATCCAGTTAATGAAAATACAAACTCTATTCTGCTCTAGCGGTGGTATCATCGCTCCTACTAGAAATTACCTAACCTTTTTAATGGGATATCACACAGGGGGCGGGGCACGCATTTATCAGGTGACTGAACCTGTAATTTAGTGGTGTCCAAACTATGGCCTGGGGGCCAAATGTGGCCAGCATCCCATTTTTGGTTGCCCCTTAGTAGAGAATGAAGCTTGTGCTACACTGTATTATACTACTTAGTTTCAGCACAAAGCAGTGCTACCATACTAATACTGTAAACAAAAATTTTGACAAAAAGGATATAATGCTGTTTTTTTCAGGACTACACTATAAATAGTAACACTTTTGAAAACCAAAATAATAAAAACACCTTGATTCATAATGTCCTAATGTTCCAGGGGCGGAGCCAGTGGTGACTAGGGCCCGCTGAAATCTGATTGGCCTTCCCAAAATCCTTAAAATGATTGGCTATTTGGCTTGTAAGCAATCAACAAGCCACTTAAGCAGTCCCAATTACTGAATATATCTTAACCAACATTAAAATGGTTTTACTAACTTAAATATCGAGGAGAGATACATAAAAGGGGCCCCACCATCCTTATATATTTCTGTGTGTGGCTCCCAAAGGAAAAAGCTTGGACACCCCTGCTGTAATTCATGAGATGAGGAAAATAATAAACTTCATCTGTCTTTACAAAAATACTTTTCATAGGAAGAAAATTAGCCCAGAAACCTAATGATAGAAATCATTTGTGCATGCTCTATGTTCTCCCAAGAGGTTCCCAAATTCAATGTGTGCAGACCCCCAATAAACAACACAAAAAATGCTAATTGACAACTTCAATTTTGCTTTTTTTTGCCACCAGCTAGCATAATTATGTCCCATAAGCCCCTGTTTGTCTGTTTTAAACTAATAAAGTAACAGCACCACCTTAATAACATATGTTCAATAAAAAATCCTTTCTGTAATTATTTAAACTACATTAGCCTAAAGAAAATATAAGAAAAACAAATGCTCACATTAGCCTTGAATAACTGATCAACTGTCCCCGTCCCAGTCAACCGAATGCTAGTGGAAAAAGAGTTTTGGACTAGTTTCCACAAAAGCGTGGGCTATTCCTCAAACTCAATCACAGCAGGGGCCGGATTCTGAACTTGGGTCCAACCCGGGGGCCTTTACAGGGTCAATATTTAACCATAACATGTCAACCTTATTTTTACCAGGTATGAATTACAGTATTGGGGGAAAAAACTTGGCACTGATGGTAAATGATTTTGCGATTAAAAGGTGAACATGATAAGTTAAAAACTTAAAATCTGAGATAAAAATTCAAACTTATAAGTTTAAAAGGTAAAAACATGACATTTAAAGTCAAAATAATGTTTTTAAAAGACAAAATATGAGATAGAATACTGAAACCATGAATTTTGAAAGTCGAAAACGGAGATAAATTTTAAAATCATAATTTTAAACAGTCAAAATATGAGGTAAACATCAAAATCACGAGTTTCAAATGTCAAAATATGAAGTAAAATTAAAAATCATATGTTTTTAAGGTAGAAAAAATGAGATAAAATTAAAAGTTAGGAGTTGAAAAAGGTCAAAACATGAGATAAAAGTCAAAATCCTGACTTTTAAAGGTCTAAATAGGATTTAAAATTTAAAATGATTAATCTTAAGGTAAAAATATGAGATTAAAAAGTCAAAGTTATGAGATGTAAAGGTTAAAATATGAAATAAAAATTCAAATCCATAACTTTGAATCATAACTGTGAGATTCAAAATTGAAAATATAGAGAAAACACTAATTTCTTCCCCACGTTCCTGACTTTTTATCTAATTATTTTTACTGTTTACTTTTTCTAGTTTTCATGACTCAACAAGGATATTTTAAATCATCAAGATTAAGTTTCATTTTTATACTGGAGGAAATCTGCAGCCCTCATACTGGTGGGCCAGTTCTAATAAAAATATATGATCTGGTGGGCCGGGTGTAACTGTGCCATGGGCCGGATTTGGCCCCCTTTGGCCTTGAGTTTGACACCCGTGGCTTAAAGCTTGTTGCACCTTCATACTCAGATTCATGCTACTATGGATTAATTGCTTCGGAAATAATTTCATTGTTTTCAATACACATGGTCTTATTTATGGAATTATTTATTGCTTGAATTTGTCAATAAATACATAAGATTAACCCAAGAATAATCGCATATTAAATCGCAATATTTGGGAAAAAAATTGCAATTTGATTATTTTTGCAAATTGTTAAGCCCTAATTGAAATGCATTTATAATTCAGCAGGAAACTGAAAAATATGTATGACTTTAAAGATTCAATCACTCAGAAAAAGAGCTAACACGAGATGGTTTCAATGATTTATTAAATATTGCATAATACTTCAGTCACAGCATTGAATAGTAACTTTAGTTTAGTATTTTCAATGTAACAGCACTGCAAATTGAAGCCAACAAACCAAAACTGCTGCAGTTGTGTCTCATTAAAGTCGTCCATTCTCCTCACTACTGTCGTTATCTGTGTCAAAGCATTGTGCCACACTTCTAAGCAACAAAACTCCTCCCATTATCAAGACAATGACCGGTTGGAAAGTATGGTTACATTAAATATGTAAAACACATTTCAGTGACAACCCCCAAAAAAAGAAAAATGAGGCACAATTTAGCATCTAACATAAGGCATTTTTATGTTCACAATGGCAGCGTAATGTTCATGTATGTCAGACTCTCTGTGCTCACATGCTGCACGCTGTGCTCTGCAAAAAAAAAAAGCCTTCAGGAAATAAACCACTGAAAGGGACTGTGAGCTCATTTAGGTTTTCCCATATTCTGTAGTCTATTTTATTTTACATATTTACAATCCTTCATGTGCCACACTGTTCAGTCATTCAAGGTGAAAAATATGCCATTTACCTCTTAGTTTCTGTGTGCTGGTCACATGTCAATACATTCATACATCCTGTGATTTCTCTCTGGAGCACAAATTAGTGAAAGTCAAACATTTCATGGCTAAATGAGTGATTGTTTATGTGTCATTGTCCTTAAATGTGAGGATATTAAGTGAACCATTTTGCTTCTGTTCTGTCAGGCAGTGAACATCAACAGGTCAAAAACGCTCACACTCGTGGTTTGTGGAACACAGGAACGAGGTCTAGTCACTTGTGGATGAGGAAACAATCTTTTGTAGTGTAACTAAATACCTGCATTTAACATTAGCACAAAAAAAACAATAAATTGCATCGTAATCATTTAATGATGGGGAAAAATTCCCATGCTGTATTGCCAACACCGTCAGTGGTGATTTGCACATGAGAAAACATCTATTTTTGTTCAACAGCAAAACCAAGACTGGTTGAAATTTCTCAATTTATACCTCAATCCTGAAACTTCATTCTGTATATATCACATACTGGATGTGGCATCCACATTCATCTCAACCGAGTTCAGCTAATATCAGTGTTCATCACTGCACACCGTGAGCTAGCACATTCAGAAACAGATTTAGTAAACATCAGTGTCTAGTTATTGTTTTATCGTTCCATACTGAAACAGTTTGATTAGAAATGTCTGAGAAAAGACTCGAGTACTTGGAGTATTCCCTACATCGTTTCCTGGTGTGACGTTAGAATACATCCATAGTCATGCATCTGCTAGTCTGAACAGGTTAGAACCAATAACAAGCACGCCCTATGTGACAGCTCTGCCAGTCCATGGAGCTAATGGGAAAAGAATTCAGTAATAAAAAGATGATAATAGCAATTATCTTTCAGGCCATGCATGAAGAGGAGCTTTTCTGACATGTGCTGTCTTGTTCTATAGGTCTGCAGAGGTGGGAGCTTTGTTCTCATGGGAAGACAACTCTGATACCAGTTTCCAAAGCTACACCACATAAAGGTGCTGTTGAGGTCCAAAATGCATGTATAATTCACACTGAAAGTCCAAATCAGTATGTACAACAGTGATAGGCGTGGCTTTTTGGTGATGATTTGTGGCTCTGTTATGTCTTTATTTGAAATATTTTCCCCAGAAAACTGGAAAAAAGGTAAACTTTAACCTCAGAAATTATACATTGCAAGTAACATTAATCAATTTGCTTCCCACTCTTGCACAGTTGGCTTAAAGGAGACATATTATACTAAGTCATATTTTAACACTTGCATACAATGCTACAAAGTTGAGGATCCTTTCTAAACCATACCGATTTCATTTTATCAAGAGATACGCGTCTTTCCATAAACCCTGCAAACGAGATTACCGGCCTCTCTGAACAGCTCGTTGCGAGACTTGATACGAGCTGACGTCAGCTCGTTTTCCGGCATCCCCATTGGACGGCTCTGAGCAGATGACTCCCTCCCCTCCTCCCACAGGAGGCTCTCAGACCCGCCCTCCCGGCAGCTCGTTCTCAGCCACGCCCCCTCCCCGGTGCTGTTGTTTGGATTCTTGCTCTTGTGTGGATTTATTCCGGTCAGCATGTCTTCTAAACTTATTTGTGTTTTTTTTTTGGTTGTGACTATAAATCTACTCTGTACGCGCTCCCGAAGGAGGAAAGCAGCGGAAAGCGGTGGGAACTGTTTGTCTCATCGAGCCGACCGCCTGCAAACTTTTTTCTCTGCGCTCGTCACTTCACCAACGATTGTTTTGTGAATAAAGGACAGTATGTGTGCTAAACTTTGTCATCAGTTGTTTTCATAACTAACCGCCCTTTTACCCAAAACTATGCCGTGAAACGTTGTGTACCTTTACATTACTAAGTCTTGACCTGTGCTGATTAAAAGCACAATAAGTAAACTAAGCAAAAGTCAGTGATCAATGGGCTGAGAAAACAGTTCGGCCCACTGTTCAGCCCCCAGGAAGCTTTGACCAAGCTGGCCAATCAGAGAACGGTAAGGTCAGCAGTCGGCGAGATCTGCTGAAAATAGGGGTTTTCCTATCGCCAGTATAAGATAAGTGAAGAGATTTTTGAGCTGCACATCATCAATAAGTATTCTAAAGGTGTCCCAAAATGACATACTTAAAAGGAAAAAGGGGTAAAATATGTCTTCTTTAAATGGTCAACCCTTTCTTTTTCTATGTATATTTTCATTATTTGCAATTTCCCCCCTTTTTTTTTGCCACTTTTAATCTATTTGTACAGCTTTTAAGCCCAAGTTTGCAACTTCTTTTTGCCCTTTTTACATTTTTTTTCTTTTTTGTCCTGCTTTTTGCTATTTGCAATTTTTTCCCACTTTTTTGACCATGTATTGCCCCTTCTCACCCATTTAATCTGCGATTTTTCAATTTAATGACACTTTTTTCCACATTCTTGCAACTTTTGTCCATGTTTGTCTCTTTTCACTCATTTTTTGCCAAATTTTTACAGTTGTTTTGACCATTTTTGCCACCTGCAACTCGTTTTTAATCAATTTTGCCACTTTGTCTCCCCATTTTTGCCAATTTTCACCCATTTTTTGCCACTTCTGTGCTAGTTTTTTACCATTTGCCACTTTTGTGCATTTTAGTCTCTTTTCACTAATTTTTGCCACATTTTTACAATTTTTGACCAATTTTGCCACCTATAACTCGTTTTTGACTCATTTTTTTTGCCTTGTTTATCGTGCTTTTTGCTATTTTCAATTTTTCCCCTTTTTGCCATTTTTTGCCCCTTCTTGCACTTTGAAGCTGCCTTTTGCCACTTTTGACCATTTTTGCCACTTGTAAATTATTTTTAATCAATTTTTGCCACTTTTTCCTCCACCTTTTTGCAAACATTTACCCATTTTTTGTCACTTTTTGACAAGTTTACCACTTTAACTTAATTTTATTGCCACTTCAACCCATTTTTACCACTGTTTCACCACTTAGATTGTGGCTCTTGCAAAGGTATTTTTTTAAACAGTTTTGCTTGGTTGAGCAGGGTTGAGTAACACTGATGTACAATGTTCTTCCTAATTTGGAGTCTTTACATGAATTTCTCCCATATTCTGAAGGCTTTTCTGGCTACAACATGAACTCTTGTCAGTGAGGGCATAGTTTCAAACTCATTATGAAAGTCACTTTGATTATCTTCATGATTTTTAACATGTAGGCTCAACTTGAAACCCTGCATGGTTTTTAGCTTTTGTTAGTTGGGATACCCCTAAAAGTGCTACCATGCCTGTCCTGTGGTTGTGTCAGGAGCTGCAGACATTTACAACCAGCTACCTCACAGGCAGCAACCGTTAGAAAAAAAGGCCACTTCTATTTGGACAGAAATGATAAAATAGACTTCTATGTGGTTTCTGAAAAAACCTAACATGCATATACAGTATAGTTTCTCTTTACTTTTATCAAAGATGCACACTGTCAGTTCCAACAGTTTGATGTGATTCTGGAAACAGAGAAAGAGAAACTATAGCTCTCCTCAAGTCTTAGTGGGTTTTTGTTTCATGCACATGACACACGTTACCGTGAAAACCTCTGAAAGGAGAATAAAGGCAATACTGGACTATCTGAAGCTTTGGGTTATGACACTGAGAGGGATTTTGGTAACCAGTTTATCTCAGATCTTTCTGGCAGACTGGAGGGTTCATAAAGGTGCTGCCATATTTCACATATCCACATAATACATATGTGGTACGTATGGTGGTCAACAAGTGCAATGGTAAAACGACTTATGTTGGGAACGTCACGCAGCATATTAGGAAACATGCAAATTCAAAAAGCACTTGCAAATGTATGAAACAGATGCAATATGTTGCAAATAGGAAAAAAGCAACATGCTGCAAAAAGTAAAATGAATAAAAAAAGACAAATAGCTGCAAGTACTAAACAAGACAAAGTAAAAAAAAACATTCAGAAGACAAATGCAAATAGAAAAAAGCTGCAAATCAAGTCTTCAAACTCCCGTAGGCCTGCATGAGCACTAACGAACAGTTTTATTGTTGACAAGAGCATATGAGGGAAACAAAAAAGTGAATATGTTGCTTTGATGGCATTAAATAAGAGAAACAAGGAGATTTGAAACAGGTCTCACATGAGAGAGCTATGTTAGAGTTCTGTTGGGGCAGCCCTGGGATGCCTGCAGCTTGCACTGATTGAAGGGCTAACTGAGCTATCTATGACACATCCGTCTGCCCTGGGTAACAACTGGACCCACTGAGCTTTAAACTGTCAGCTCTGTCAGGGACAAATTGGTCCCGGTACCCCAAAGACCAAATAAGTCCAGGTGCTTTTCATGCCTAGTCCGGCTCCAGGAATCCTGGGGCTGCTCTCACTGAACTGACACCCAGGTTTCTGCATCTGCACCAACAGACCCAGACAGAGACAAGGATGTAAAATGATTATTGGACCACATAATTTGGTGCTGCCATGCAACACCAAACACTATAAAGTACACAAAAACCCAGACATTTTTTTAGAAATGGTTACTGGGTGCAAAATATAAGTGCTGAGTTAGCAGTGCCGCTAGCAGTACTGTAACCCGGCACAGACTGGAAACTTTGGACCTTCAGGAGACAAAAGCTACAGGCCCAGGTAGGAGGTTCTCAGCTGAGAAAGCAGCATTTTTTAATGATAGAGAGTATGTTTAACAGTAGCCAGGATAATTACAGCAAGTTGAGGTGGGACTCTGACAGCAGGGATGGTGAAGGCCATGCCAGATCAGGCTCTGTGTTAGAGACGGCTGAGTTAGCCCTGTGGCTAGTGCTAGCTCCAGGCATCCCAGCTCTCTTTCCCCTGGTATCATACTGCACTTTAAATCCCCGACTTTCTGTTGTCAAACTATGTTTTCATGTCTAAACAATAAATTCACTTCCTTGTGTCCCCTTTCATAACTAACTGTTCTGTTGGGTGCCTTTACAGGCCTGGAACACTTCGTTTGAAGACATTTGCAGCTTTTTCATTTCACAGTTGTTCTCTAAATATGAAATTTCATTACAATTTACTTAATATTCTTTGCGTGACTTTGTGTCACTTATGCATTCGATGATAATGCACATTTCAGCTTTTTTCAGCATCAATGTTTCATTTGCAACATGCTCAGTTGTATTTGTTTTCCAGCTTTTGCATTGGCTTATTGCATGTTACTGAATATGCTGCACGTTTTTCTAAATATAAAAAGTTTCCTGCCCTTGTTGGTCTCATATATATTCAAACACTGTGGCATACAGGCTTAAAAGCCAAACCTGATATCTCCTATCGGCCCTCAAAGGTAGCTTAGAACAAACAGGTCAAAAACAACATATTAAAGACATTCTGAATCCGCTCAGGTCCACTCCAGGTTAGAAGATCCACTCTTTAATCCATGCTCTGCTCTGCTGCTGGCCTCCAGACTGCACGGCTAAGTAAACACTTTTGTACTGCATACTGAATGGACAGAATGGAAGCCATTGTTTTATATTTAACTAGCTACTACAAAGAAAATCCAGTTGGTGGTATGCTTTCATGGACAAATTCTACCTGATGAGATGAAATATATACGTGTAGAAGTGTATACACAACACTGAGGTCTCAGCAGTGAGCTGTCTTGGCTCCACCTCATGCAGTTTGACATACCTCTGGCCAAACCAATCACTTTCCAGGACAAACTGGATAAACCTGGTTCATATTCCACATCAGCTAATAGTCATCAAGATAGTTCTGACTTCCCAACTTTGACAGGCAACCGTGTGTTACAGTCCGATTAGATTTCTTTACAGTTTCACCTCCTTCACGTAATTCCCAGGGAACGTCCCGAACTGCTTTGTCCTCTTTGACGTACCTGCAGGAAAAAGAAACCATAGCAACTGTGAGGACAAAGAAATTAAAGAATTCACTGAAATATCAGAAGCTAAAACGGCTGTAGTGCAATAGTATACGTTTAGAATCAGTTACCAGCCTGGTGCATGCACAACCCACAAACTTAACATTGTTTTAAATCAAAACAGGACACAGTGATTTGAAAATCTTTCAACCCATTTTCAGTTAATGTTTAAAATGGTTAATCTAATGATAGAATTTCTTGCTTAAAATATTTTCCAAAAAAGCTGGGACAGGAGCATTTTTACAGTGGTGTTACATCACCTTTTCTACTAACATTACTCTGTTGAGGTCTTTAAAGTGGATTTCTTTTCCATTCTTGCTTGATTTTGTCTCAAGTTGCTCAAAAGTGCAGGCTTTCTATTGTTATAATTTTCATTCATAATGCATGGTACATTTTCAGTGGGAGACATGTCTGAACTGTAAGCCAGCCAGTCTAGCACCCGCACTCTTTTACTGTGAAGCCACACTGTTGTGACTTGTGCAGAGTGTTGTCTTGTGCATTGTCTTGCAAAAAACAAAAAACAAAAAACAAAAAAAACAGCGCCATCCCTGAAAAGACGTCTGAGTTGAGCATAGGTCACCATATTAACGATGCATGAATGTGCAACACCATGACACTAAATAAATACAACTGTGAACTTTGTGTTGATAAAAATCTGGATGACTCTTTCCCTCTTTAACTCAGAGGACTCAGTGGTCATTATTTACATACACAATTAAAAAATTGGCCTCATCAGAGCAGTTTTTATAAATCCAGGTCAGTCCATCTCAGATGGTCTTGGGCCCAGAGAAGTCAGCGCTGCCTCTGAATGCTGTTGAAATATGGCTTTGACTTTGCATGGTAGTTTTACTGACGTCTTTAGATGCAGCGATGGAGTGTGTTAACCAACAATCTAAAGCAGCGTTACTCAACCCTGCTCAACCAAAGAGCAAAACTGTTGAGAAATGCCTTTGCAGGAGCCACAGAGTAATTGGTGAAAAGTGGCATTAAAACTAAAAGAGGGCAAAAATGGTCAAAAATCAGCAAAAAGGGGCAAGGTAAACATAAAATGATAAGAAATGGGTAAAAAGTAAAAAAAAAAAATGGGGAGAATACATGGCAAAAATGGGTGAGAAGTTACCAAAAATTGAGTTACAGGTGGCAAAAATAGTCAAAAAAAACAGCAAGAACATGGCAAAAGTGAGTGTTAAAGTGATCAAAATGGACAAAGAGGTAGGAAAAATGGGCAGAGAGTGGCAAAAATGGGGGAAAGAGTGGCATTAAATGGCAAAAGGCAGCTTAAATGGGCAAAAAGTGGCACAAAAAAAGAAAAAAATGCAAAAAGCAGAATAAAAGAGGCAAAAACCTGGTGAGAAAGTGGCAAATATGGGATAAAAGTAGCAAAGACGTACTAAAAGTGGTAAATACAAGTTGCAAAATCAGGCTTAAAGCAGTGAAAATGGATTAAAAGTGGCAAAAAATGGGGAAAAAAATAAAAATAATGGCAAAGGAATTACACAATCAACTGTATAAGTGTGGAAAACAAAGATTAATGTGACTTGCAATGTATAATTTCTGAGGTCAAAGTTTCCCTTTTTAAGGTTTTCTGGGGGAATATTTGAGTATATATGAGTATCACTGGTCTAAAGTGTTCCTGGGCCCACATTGTAATTTTTTACCACAGAATGAGGCCGGTTTTTAACACAGAGCCCTCTGAGGGATCAAACGTCAGTCTTGGTTTGCAGCTTTGCCCCTCCTGTGGAAAGATTTCTGCAGATTCTCTGAATCTTCTGATGACATTGTCAACCGTAGACGGTGAAATCTCATTGCAAATACAAACTGAGGAATGTTAATTGTAAAATGTTGGACTTTTTGGCCACAGCGTCTTCCACATAGTGAAGAACCTTGTGCGAGTGTTGACTGTCGAGGACTGAGTCTGTCAGGAGAGCTTCTTTAGTACCAAATCATGGCACTATCATCCATTACCAATTAAACCACTAACCTGTGGAATGTTCCAGGTGTTTTTTTAAAGCATTCCACATTTTTCCCAGTCTTTTTCCCTGTCCTCCCTTTTTGGATTGTGTTGCAGGCATTGAATTTAAAAGTGTGAGCATATTAAAAAGTTTATCAGTTTGAACATGTTTTATTCAGTTAAATATGAGCTGAGAATGATTTTTAAATCACTGTATGTTTTTATTCACATTTAACCAAACATCCCAACCTTTTTTGAATTGGGGTTTGTAAATAACCTGCTATAATTTATACTGAAAAGATGTGAACTATTTAAAATGACCCTACATATCTTGAAGCTCTAAACAGACTCATCACACTCATGCAGCCTTGCTGTCATTCTTCAGTAATCCTGTATGGATTTAGGGGACACCTTAAGAGTGAGCGCATCCCCGAGGAATGTGTACCGAGGCCTGGGGCACATACCGACAAACCAGCCGTCATCGCACTTCTCCATGACGCTGACAAGATCCCCTTCCTGTAGCTCCAACTCGTCATCATTCTGGGGCACATAACTGTACAGAGCCTGGAAACTGGGGAGGACAGGATCTGGCATTGGTTAACTGGTAAAGCTGATAAGATGTAATGCTAAACCAGTAAAATCAAAAGTTTGCTTAAGTAAATGACAGAACTAAACAGCTGTAACTTAAGGTGGATCAAACGTTACTCACATTCCACAGCTGAGACGGCTTGGCTCTGGGCTGCTACTGTGGGAATGGGGTTGCTGGGAAATGATGAGAGATTGTTTACTGGGATGGGGGTGAAGTCTGTGGACAGAGTCATGAGGGAGGTGGGACAGGGTGCTGCAGTACCTCACTGAGGTCTCAGCTATATTCAAGATCTCATTACACACTGCTTCCTAGTTGTAGTAGTGGGTGAAGTCATCAGAGAAAGACAAAGAGCAGCCCCACCAAGTCCAAAGAGGTTGAGGTGAAGTTGAGGTGAGGAGTTAGAGAGGAAGGGGTTGGAGGTGGCAAGACAGAAAGGTAGGTCCAGTAAGTAGTAAGGCAGAAAAAGGAAGTGATCCGTTCAAAGCCGGAAGACAAAGCAGAAGAGACGTCAGAGGAGGCCAAGAGGGCAGGCATGACAGGCAAGACCAGTGTGAGAGCATGTAGACAGGAAACATGAGATATTAGTTCACCTTTTTTAGGAAATCATTCAGAATGACCATGCACTATTCAAACAGAAGTACAACTTAAAGGAACAGTTCAACATATTAGATGAGTGAGCTGTTATTTGCTTTCTTTGTGAATGATAGATAAAGATGGATTCTGCTCTCATATCAGTCTGAAATTTAAGACAGCAGCATTTCAGCGACTCATGGAGACAGAAGAGTAAAAGGGGAAACTTTGGATGGATTCACATGGAAAGATGTAGAGGACCATTCCTTAAGCTAATAAAAATGATTTTTCCCTGCTTTAGTTTTAGTTAATGAGATCACCCCCCCCCCCCCCCTTTTTTTTCCCTTTTAGTTAATTAATGTTTGTCCTATTTAAGTATTAGTTAATTAAATGTTTTTTCCAAATTTCATTTTAGTAAGTTAAAGTAATTTTTCCTGTGTTAGTTTTAGTTAAATAAAATGATTTTTTTCTATTTTAGTTTTAGTTCAATAAAATAATTTTTCTATTTTAGTTTAAGTTTAATAAAATGACTTTTTCCTATTTTAGTTTTAGTTGAATAAAATGATTTATTTCTATTTTACTTTTAGTTCAATAAAATATTTTTTTCTATTTTAGTTTAAGTTTAAGTAAATGATTTTTTCCTATTTTAGTTTGAGTTTAATAAAATGATTTTTTCCTATTTTAGTTTTAGTTTAATTAAATGATTTTTCCTATTTTAGTTTTAGTTTAATAAAATGATTTTTTCCTATTTTTGTTTTAGTTTAATTGAATGATTTTTCCTATTTTTGTTTTAGTTTAATAAAATGATTTTTCCTATTTTAGTTTTAGTTTAATAAAATGAATTTTTTCCCCTTTTTTTGTTTTAGTTTAATAAAATGATTTTTTTTTTCTATTTTAGTTTTAGTTTAATAAAATGATTTTTTTCTATTTTAGTTATAGTTTAATAAAATGATTTTTTCCCCTCTTTTTGTTTTAGTTTAATAAAATGATTCTTTTTTCTAGTTTAGTTTTAGTTTAATAAAATGATTTCTTTTTTCTATTTTAGTTTTAGTTTAACAAAAAGATTTTTTTCCTCTTTTTGTTTTAGTTTAATAAAATGATTTTTTCCTATTTTGGTTTAAGTTTAATGAAAGGACTGTTGCATTTAAGGTTTAGTTTAATAAAAAAAATTGTTTTCCTATATTTGTTTTGGTTTAATAAAGTATTTTTTTCTTATTTTAGTTATAGTTTAATAAAATATTTATTTTCTATTTTAGTTTTAGTTTAATAAAATGTTTTTTTTTCTATTATAGTTTAATAAAATGATTTTATCTTTTTAGTTTTAGTGTAATAAAATTAATTTTCATATTTTAGTTTTAGTTTAATAAAATATTTGTTTTCTATTTTAGTTATAGTTTAATAAAAGGATTTTTCCTATTTTAGTTTTAGTTTAATTAAATGATTTTTCCTATTTTTGTTTTAGTTTAATAAAATGATTTTTCCTATTTTAGTTTTAGTTTAATAAAATGATTTTTTCCTCTTTTTGTTTTAGTTTAATAAAATGATTTTTTTTCTATTTTTGTTTTAATTTAATAAAATGATTTTTTTTCCTCTTTTTGTTTTAGTTTAATAAAATGATTTTTTCCTATTATGGATTAAGTTTAATGAAAGGACTGTTGCATTTAAGTTTTAGTTTAATAAATTTTGTTTTTCCTATATTTGTTGTGGTTTAATAAAGTATTTTTTTCTTATTTTAGTTTTAGTTTAATAAAATATTTGTTTTCTATTTTAGTTTAAGTATAATAAAATGATTTTATCTTTTTTAGTTTTAGTGTAATAAAATTATTTTTCATATTTTTGTTTTAGTTTAATAAAATGATTTGTTTTCTATTTTAGTTTTAGTTTAATAAAATTATTTTTTTCTATTTTTGATTTTATTCACTCAAATGTTATTTTTTTCTATTTTAGTTTTAGTTTAATAAAATTATTTTTTTCTTATTTATAATTTAATTACCTAAAAATTTTTTTTTCTGTTTTTGTTTTAGTTTAATAAAATGATTTTTTCCTGATTTAATTTCAGTTAAATATACAGATTTTTTCCTGTTTTTGATTTAATTAAATAAAATGGGTTTTATTTCTGTTTAATTTTTTTGTAAATTAAAATGTTTTATTTTTAATATTTTAGTTTAATATACAGATTTTTTCCTTTTTTTTGATTTAATTAACTAAAATGTTTTTTTTCTGTTTTAGTTTAATAAAATGATTTTATCCTAATTTTGTTTCAGTTTAATATACAGATTTTTTTCCTATATTTGATTTAATTAAATAAAAAGTTTTTTTTTGTTTTAGTTTTTGTAAATTAAAATGTTTTGTTTTTATATTTTAGTTTAATAAAATTTTGTTCCTATTTTAGTTTAATAAAAATATGTTTTCCTATTTCAGATTTAATTAACTTAAATTTTTTTTTCTGTTTTAGTTTCGGAAACTACGATTTTGTTTTTCTATTTAAGTTTTACTTTGACAAATAGGTTTTTTTCTATTTAGGTTTTAATTTAATAAAATGATTTTTTTCTATTTTAGATTTAGTTTAATAAAATGATTTATTTCTATTTTAGTTTTAAAGTAATAAAATTATTTTTTCCTTTTGTAGTCTAAGTTTAATAGAACAATTTTTCCTATTTTAGTTTAAGTTTAACAGAATGCTTTTTCCTATTTTAGTTTAAGTTTAGTAAAATGATTTTTCTATTTTAGTTTTAGTTTAATATAATTATTTTTTCCTATTTTTGTTTTAGTTTAATAAAATGATTTTTCCTATTTTAGTTTTAGTTTAATAAAATGATTTTTTTCCTCTTTTTGTTTTAGTTTAATAAAATGATTTTTTTTTTCTATTTTTGTTTTAATTTAATAAAATGATTTTTTTTTCCTCTTTTTGTTTTAGTTTAATAAAATGATTTTTTCCTATTTTGGTTTAAGTTTAATGAAAGGACTGTTGCATTTAAGTTTTAGTTTAATAAATTTTTTTTTCCTATATTTGTTGTGGTTTAATAAAGTATTTTTTTCTTATTTTAGTTTTAGTTTAATAAAATATTTGTTTTCTATTTTAGTTTAAGTATAATAAAATGATTTTATCTTTTTTAGTTTTAGTGTAATAAAATTATTTTTCATATTTTTGTTTTAGTTTAATAAAATGATTTGTTTTCTATTTTAGTTTTAGTTTAATAAAATTATTTTTTCCTATATTTGATTTTATTCACTCAAATGTTATTTTTTTCTATTTTAGTTTTAGTTTAATAAAATGATTTTTTTCTTATTTATAATTTAATTACCTAAAAAATTTTTTTTTTTTGTTTTTGTTTTAGTTTAATAAAATGATTTTTTCCTGATTTAATTTCAGTTTAATATACAGATTTTTTCCTATTTTTGATTTAATTAAATAAAATGGGTTTTATTTCTGTTAAATTTTTTTGTAAATTAAAATGTTTTGTTTTTATATTTTAGTTTAATAAAATGATTTTTTCCTGATTTGATTTCAGTTTAATATACAGATTTTTTCCTATTTTTTATTTAATTAAATAAAATGGGTTTTATTTCTGTTTAATTTTTTGTAAATTAAAATGTTTTATTTTCAATATTTTAGTTTAATATACAGATTTTTTCCTATTTTTTGATTTAATTAACTAAAATGTTTTTCTCTGTTTTAGTTTAATAAAATGATTTTGTCCTAATTTTGTTTCAGTTTAATATACAGATTTTTTTCCTATATTTGATTTAATTAAATAAAAAGTTTTTTTTGTTTTAGTTTTTGTAAATTAAAATGTTTTGTTTTTATATTTTAGTTTAATAAAAATATGTTTTCCTATTTTAGATTTAATTAACTTAAATTTTTTTTTTTCTGTTTTAGTTTCGTAAACTACGATTTTGTTTTTCTATTTTAGTTTTACTTTGACAAATAGGTTTTTTTCTATTTAAGTTTTAGTTTAATAAAATGATTTATTTCTATTTTAGTTTTAAAGTAATAAAATTATTTTTTTCCTTTTGTAGTCTAAGTTTAATAGAACAATTTTTCCTATTTTAGTTTAAGTTTAACAGAATGCTTTTTCCTATTTTAGTTTAAGTTTAGTAAAATGATTTTTTCTATTTGAGTTTTAGTTTAATAAAAAGACTTTTTCCTATTTTAGTTTTAATTTAATAAAATGATTTATTTCTATTTTAGTTTTAGTTTAATATAATTATTTTTTCCTTTTTTAGTTTAAGTTTAATAAAATGTTTTTTTTCCTATTTTAGTTTTAGTTTAATTAAATGATTTTTTCCTATTTTAGTTTAAGTTTAATAAAAAGATTTTTTTCCTATTTTTGATTCAATTAACTACATTTTTTTTTCTGTTTTCATAAACTAAGATTCTTTTTCTATTTTAGTTTGAGTTTAATAAAAAGATTTTTTTCGATTTTTGTTCAGGTTTAATAAAATGATCTTTTTCCTATTTCAGTTTTAGTTTCTCTCTCTTTAAAACAATCGTTATCAGACAAATATGAGAGCATTACTGGTCTTTTTTTTCACACATTCAGAAACTAAAAATGATGACTATATAGAGATTTCTTTGTTTTCCTTTAATAAAACAATATTTCTCACCTATTATTCAGCATGTACATGAACATGGTCACTAATTTTGAGGACTAATGGCAGTCAAAAAAGATGTGAGTAAAACTGACCTTCAGGAGTTGAAATTTAAACATTTTAACAGATAAAGAAGTTATTGGACACAAATCACACTGTTTTATCTGAACTGACTCAGAAAGCTCTGTCTCTGACTTACCGCAAAGGAATTAGCATTGTTGTTATCCTGGATGTCAAACAGCATCACATGACTTCTGGAGCTCTGTCCATGATGGTCAGCCTCATTTCTCATAAACTGGAAAAAAAAAGCACATCAAATCAGTACGGATATTTCAGAAACACAGCTTTTCTCTTGACAAACGCCACCTCTCCACCTGTTATGTTTTTATCCCTGGGTCACAGTCAGGTTTGCTGTTTCACAAAAACATGGGAGAAAACCTCTAAATACTCACTTCCTTAAATAAAGTTCACCTGAAACAGCAGTGAGGTTATCAGACGGGGAATAACAATAGAAAATAATCAACATGCAGCCAAATCCTGAGTTTATAAGGACAAAGCTGAAATCTCTGATCAAACCTGGAAATGCAAGCACAGAAGCTTCCCATCCAACCCTTTAGAGCTAACAAATTTGGAACTTCCAAAACACACTGAAGCTCAGTAAAACATTTGGGTGTTATTCGGGCACACACAACAACATGCAGCCTTCAGCTGTGTAACAAGATTAAAACGTTTCTACCTCCACATAATCAGCATTTTTAACCTCTACAGAGCTCAGACTGACCTCAGCTAAAATATACACGTTAGTAGAACCTTTCACAAATAACCTGAGCAACCCACCGAGCATTTATCTGAGGGCAACAAACTGTGGCTTTAAGCCAATGTTTCACAGTGAACCTGAGATGCAACACCGCAAACCATGCAGAAGATACCTCTGCAGGGCTATTCTGCCTGCTGCCTGGCGCTGAGCGACCAATGTCCCCCTCTGCACCTTCACCCTCAGTCATCTCCTTCTCCCCCCTCAACCAGCCCTCCAACACAGGCCCCCCACAGGGACTCATGCTGCGGGACAGATGTGGTGAGGGAGGGTGGACCATGAAGTCCTCCCCTTGAGGTGGGGTGAAGGTAACGAAGGGTGTGGCAGAGCTGGGTCTGGGTGGGTAAGGCGGAGGAAGAGGGGAGGCAGCTGGGGAAGCCATGGGGGAGATGCAGTATGGGCTGCCAGTGATCGGGGGAACAGGGCTGGCAGAATAAGGTGGGGGCAGGTACTCGCCACATCGGTAGGACACGCTGGGTAGGGGTGGCAGGGGAGGGGTGGGGGCAGCTGGAGGGCTCCCTCCTCCAACAGTCAGAGAGATCCACTCAGAGGACACAGCGTGGACCTCAGGGGACACAGAGCGACGGGGGGAGCGAGGGAGGGGCAGAGGGGAGGTGGTGAGATGATTACGGTACAGCTATTTAGAGTACCGGAAACATAGGAGGAAGACAGATATGAGAGCCAGAAGAGCAGATGAGAAAAGAAGAGAACAAAGAAATGAAATGAAATATTCAAAATAATTTCCAGAACAGATTTTTATAGAGTCTGAGGCGAGGGTGAAGTACTTTTAAGTTCAGACATGACAAAATAAAACCTTTACCTGAGGAGAAGCATTGGTGCTTCGCTGTGGTGAATGGCTAACTGGAGGGTCGGGATACTCCACCCCATTTTTGACACGGGGCCGTCTGTGCACTTCAACGTAGGTAACAGGGAAGATGCCTTGGCGGTTTGTGCCAGAGATCTTGCCTTCATACCAGTTTTCATCAACCCTACGGATCAGCGTTATCCTTTCACCCTGTAATCACACGATTCAGCATATTTAACGTTTAAGTAAAGGTGGTGTTCAAATCTTCTTTAGTGAAATAACCGTACCTTTCTGAAAGACATTTCCACCACTGTGTCCCCTGTGAAGTTAAAGCGTGCGACAGCCTCTCCATACTCCAGCACCTGAACTGGAGCTCTTTTCTTTGGCTGGGCTTTCTCTGTGGGAGGAAGTAGCTGCAGCAGGAAAATTCAAACAAAAACAGTCAGCAAGAAAACACAAATGCAGTCTCCCTGTGCAGCATACTGCTATGTGATGTACACAGAAAATAATCAGCCCCCCTTCACTTTTTTCATTTTTCTTTTGTTGCAGCCTGATGCTCCAGTCAAAAAAAATCATTTTAATTCTCATGAATCTACTCTCAGTACCCCATCATGACAAAGTGAAAACAGAATTTTAGAAATTTTTGCAACTTAAGAAAAAAATGTGAAATATCACATTGACATAAGTGTTCAGACCCAAACACTTGAAATTTGTCTCAGGTGTCTCCCAGTTCTCTGGATCTTTGATGAGATGTTTTTATTCAGCCTGCTTGGCTTTCACATGGAGGGTTTTACTCACTTTAAGCAGGCATTCATATGTTTGCACTCTGACTGAGCTCAGTCAGAGTGGATCAGAGTCAGGTCAGAGTCTCTTACTAAGGCCCATTTTGGCATAGTGACCAGCACGTAGATGAGTCCTGGTTGGTCCAGACTTATTCCATTTGAGGATTATGGCACCCACTGTGCTCTCTAGAACCTTCGGTGCAGCAGTTTCTGCAGCCTTCCCCAGCTCTGTGCCTGTCAACATTCCAGTCTCTGCAGCTCTGCAGCTCCTCACCTCATGGTTTGGTCTCTGCTCTTATATCATTGTCAGCTGTGAGGCCTACAGGTGTGAGCCTTTCTAAATCATGCCTAATCAGGTGGACGCCAATCAATGTGTAGAAAACATCTCAGCAAAGACTGAGCAGGAACCTGAGTGAAAATTTAAAGTGCTTTTGCAAAGGCTCTGATTACTTATTTAAATGTGAAACATCAGTTTTTGTATTTTATTTTAAAAAATTATAAAAGTTTTCTTAATGTTTTTTTCACTTCTTCATCACGGGTACAGAATGAGAAAGAGTAAAAATGTAAATAATGACCTAAAAATAATAATTCTATCAATAACACAGCTCACATACCTCGACATAGCTTTGAGGGAAAATTCCAACTCTTCCATGGTGTTCTCCCTCATACCAGTTTTGATCCACTTGGCGAATGATGTATACGATGTCTCCCTTCTGAAATGGTAATTCCCTGCAAATGTTCCAAAGAAATCGGTTATTTTTAATGGCATAAATAAAAAAATTCATCAAAATAAAGATTAATTTCACAGGTTTGGTCTGCAGAGTTTTTGTGTCCATAATAATTATAAAGCAAATACTTCTGTGTTACATAACATTAAGTTCTGATATTACCTGAAATATTACCCACAGTTTACATGTGTCATGTCTTGTTAGGGTGGATGCCATGACAGAGTCACCGTGACAGGCACATATTTATGGTTGCCATGGAAACACCCAATGTTGGCTGGGTCCCAGAAAGCCCTCCCATTTATCCCCTGTTATGGGCAGCACTATCTGCACATGACTATTCTTGATTGTACATGGCTGTGTCCATCCACCTTCAGGTACAGTGGGGTTCCCTGGTCTCTGGCACCTTTATTTTGGGGGTCACGGGCTGAAAAGGTTGAGAAGCCCTGACCTAGGGGGAGAAAAGCTGTTAAAAAATGCCTCCAGAATGCTTGCAGCATTGAACAGGAAGTCCACTGTTAACAGCTTTTCTCCCTCATTTATGCACAGGACCAAAACATTGTTTTCCTGATTAGTAGGTGCACTGTACGTGGTGAAGATTTTTTATTTACTGGAGTCCTCAGTTCAGAACAAGAGGAGCGGTCAGCAGAGTAGAGCAGCAGATCATCGTCTGTTATTATTTTGACCAAAAGCCCCCTGGTGGCGTAATACACATGCTGTGAATTTAAGGCCCTGTGCACACAGACACGAATTCAGGAGTATACGCAGAAGTTCTTTGTCGTTTCATCCACACAGAAACGATGTTTTGGGTGACTGTAAACGATACTTTGTGAAACCGGGTCCCAGAGTGAACAAATCTGTAAACGACTACCGTTTTGTCTCCGTGTGGACGGCCAACCGCATCTTTCTTAAAACAATTACATCACACATAGTGTAGCTCTCTCATGATGCCTGCGCAGGTCCGACCAAAACCACATTGGCTGATTACAGGGTTGTGTTTGTGCTGCAGAAGCTACTGAGCTTGTTATGGCTTTTACAGCAAAATCTGATGCTCCTTTACCACCACCGCAAAACGCACACACCATATGTTCTTAAATCTAGAGAACAACCAGAAGGGCAACTAGAAGAAAGTTTGTGTCAGTTTTCTGTGAGCTTCTTCTCTCTTTTGGTTCCGTGGCAGCAACACAGCGCCATGTACAGGCTTGGCATATGCACGACAGCGTTTTCAGTTGTTTCAGTGGTTCCATGCTTACGCGGATATTTCCTTAAATGATCCCGTCTTTATGGAAAACTTTTTCAAAACAAAACGACAATTTTCGTCTCTGTGTGGACAGGGCCTAAAGGAGAGACAGGTAGGCAGGTAGGTAGACCCAGCTCTATTCATGTGCTGGGTGGGGCAATGCCACCCCAAATGCTCTAACTAAGTGTTACTCAACTCTGCTCAACCAAAGAGCCAAATTGTTGAAAAATACATTTGCAAGAGCCACAATCTAAGTGGTGAAAAGTGGCAATTAAAATAGGTTAAAGGTGGCAAAAATGGTCAAAAAGCAGCAAATACTGGGAGACACATGGCAGAATGTGGCAAAAATGGGTAGGAAGTGACCAAAAGTGAAGTTAAAGCTGCCAAAAAACTGTCAAAAAGTGGCAAAAGTCTGAAAAAAGGTGGGAAAATGGGTGTAAAGTGGCATTTAATTGCAAAATGCAGCTTAAATGGGCAAAAAGGGGCAAACACTGGGGTAAAGTGGCAAACTGTGGTGAGGGCATAACAAGGCAAAAAATGGGTGAGAAAATGCAAAAAAATGAGTTACCGGTGGCAAAAATGGTCAAAAAGAGGCAAAAAATTAGTGAAAAGTGACTAAAAGGGGAAAAAAATTAGAAAAAAGGTGGAAAAATGGGAATTAAGTGGAATTTAACTGCTAAAAGCAGCTTAATGGGTGAGAAGTGGCAAAAATAGGCAGAAGGGGGGCAAAAAAATTGCAAAAAGCAGGATAAAAGTGTCAAAAATGGGTGAAAAGTGACAAAAAGAAGTGACAAAAATTTGGCAAAAAGCAGCATACACTTGGAGAAAAGTGGCAAAAATGGGTAAGAAGTGGTAAACAAATGAGTTACAGGTGGCAAAAATAGTCCAAAAGTGGCAAAACCGTGGCAAAAAATCAATGAAAAGTGACTAAAATGGTCAAAAATCAGTAAAAATGTTGGAAAATGGGCAAAATGCATCAAAGAATGGCAAAATGGTAAATAGCTGGCATTTATTGCAAAAGTCAGCTTAAATGGGCGAAAAGTGGCAGAAAAGGCAACAAAAGGGGCAAAAAATTGCAAAAAGCAAGATAAAAGTGTCAAAAAGAAGAGGTAAAAATTTCAAATTAAGACATGAAAGAGCCACAAATCATCACAAAAGAGCCACATGTGTAGATCACTGATCTAACTAAAAGATTAAATCTAAAAGTTGAAGTCCTGCCTTTGGCTCTTCCACCTCCTCTCTTATCCCTGTTTACGGCTCTATCCACTGTCCTAATTCTACGATAAAGGCAAAAAGCCACCAAAGAGACCGTTAACATATAGATAAACAGAAAATATTAAAAACAAATAAATTCTCAGGAGGAGACACGGGCACTATCAAAGAATGCACAGGCTCGTCTCTCCCCCGGTGCCCCCCCTCGCTGTGGGACTGCTCTCACCACTGCTTGTACCTTACTTTGATTCCTTGTGCCGGGGCACTGATGGCCTCCGACAGACCAGAGACATCGCTGACCAAGTGTCCTATGTGTAGGATGTTGGTGCAGAGAATCATTATTGCTGTGCTCTGGGTAAACTGGGCTCTTTTGTTCTTCAGCTCATATCCTGCTGTCTTCTCATTAGTCCATCTGCTCCTCTCGTTTTACCTCCAGCATTGACTTTCTCACTTATTTAATTCCAATGTGCTAATGCCACTAATTCCACTGGACTGAATTTGATTTGGTGCTTGTTGCTAATTTGCTTTCATCCAAAGTCTTCATGAAGGTAAACCCGTAAAACCCCCAAAACCTTTATTTTAATACGACAACCTCCAGTCTTTGTGCTTGTTGCAATGAAACAAATTATTCTTATCTAATCAGCCACAAAATGCACATCAACCAAACATACAATATGTTCGAATGCACACACATTTTAGTAGGAATAACTAAATCTGCTTACTTTAAACTTTCAGCTCTGAAGTCAAAGCGAGCCATAGCTGGAGTTCTCTGCACACAGAAATAATAAAAAAGAGAATTAGGTGAATTCTGTTAAATATGCATGCATATTTCCCCCTCACAGAGTCCCAGCTGAACATAAATATAAAGGAAAAGGTACGACTGGGTTTATGTCCATGCTAACAGACAAAGGGATGTTTACTGTTAAAACTACTGCAGACAGCAGACACGCCTAGGTAAATAAGGGTGGAACTCGTGAAATTATGTCATGTCATCTTCTTTTACGCAGATACAGCTGTGATGTAACACTGTGTGGACTCTGTAAGTGAGGTTCAAAAGGCCAGTGGACATTATCAGTGATGACCTGTACAGCACACAGACTCACATAGACCGTGTTCATGTTTCTGCTCACATAAACCAGCCCTGACTGTACCTCCACACCCGATTTCCTCTTCTCTGTGTTATCTGTGATGTTAAGCAGGTCTCCAAAGCGTTCGTTGGTGATGAACTGGTGGTGTGTTGGGACAATGCCTGTGTGTCGCCTCGATGCTGTGTCAGCTTCTTCCTGTTCCCGCTTCAGCCGACGCTGCTCCTCTAAGATTTTCTGTCAGGAAACCACACAGCAGTGTCAGCCCGCTCAGATATGCTACCACTCAACTCTTACTCATGCAACACGCTGTTACACAGCTGAGTTCCTCATTCATAACAGGACTTTCAGAAACAAAAATGGCAAAAAAAAAACAAAAAACAAAACAAGGTAATGAATGAGTAACTAACCACTAGTTAAACAGGGAATAACCTTGTAATGAACTGCAAGTTGACCAGAGAGTTAATAACTGCTAGTTAACCTAGGCAGGGGTGGAAAAAGTACTGCACTCAAGGAAAAGTACAATTACTCTGGTTAAAATTTATTTAAGTAAAAGTATAGTCAATAAATCCATCCATCTATTTTCTACACCCCTCAAACTATCCTGTCAGGCTGGAGCCAATCCCAGCTGTCACTTGGTGAGAGGCGGGGTTTGTTGATCGCAGTGCTGACATATAGAGACAGACAACCAGGCATGCTCACACTCACACCCAGGGGTGTAGCTAGGGATTTTGGGGCCCCAGAAAGAATATTACACAGGGCCCCCCTCAACTGGATTGCCAAGCAACAAATGTTGCATCATTTTCACAAATATTTCTGCATTTTAATGTGTTTTTTGACCATAATTTCCCCATTTATTAGCAATAATTTTACGATGATTAAATTTTGCAGTGCTGGACATTTGGACATTTTTAAGAGCCTCCCGCCAGTACTTTATTTTACAATATTGAATATCATTTTTAGTTTGTTGACTGATTCATTTATTTGCTTTTGGTTCAATAATGCCACTATTAAGTAAGTAAAAACAAATACTTCAGTTCATATGTTGAGTTTGACATCATGGGCAGAATCCTGTGACCCACCAGGGCCTGCAGGCCGCCACAGCTCTAATAGATAAGTGATTAACTATTAAGTTAGCTGTTTTGGACCTTATTGTTAGGTTTAACTGTTCTGTCTAGTACAGCACTGTTGATAAGGTGCTGTCTCTGAAACCTACCTCCTTGTCCCCATGCCGCCTCCGCAACACTTCATCCTGGCTCTCCCCGGGAGATGGCGACAAGTCTAGAACAGAATGAGAAAGAGGACTTAGCTGTAAAGACTTCTCATTAAAGACCTTTAAAAGATCCCAATCTACAACATTTATTTTAAAAACAAGATGATGATATTGTGATAAACTATTTGGAATCATTAAAAACAACCACGCATGCATAGAAGAACACCGTTATCTCTGCAGTAGTAAACCAAAAGCATGCACACACATCCAACGCAAAATGTATTCCTGCATGCACATAGGAATGATCACAGGATGGTATGATGTGTGTCCATGAAAAACAAATGCAGAAAATAATATGATCTCTTCTGTGCACTGGCCAAGAAAATACACTTTATCATGTCATTACGGAACAACCAATCAGCATCCATCAGTTTACTGAAGGTTCGTCTGTGTATATGAGCTAGATAACTGCATGGTTAGATTCCTCCTCTTGACTTTAGCTGTTTCTGTGTCCCAGCAGAAGGAAAAATAAGTCACACTGTTTTTTGTCTGATGCCAAAAGGACTGACTGTTACCTAAAAGAAATCAGAGAAGGGAAACCTGATTTTCTAAACAAACCTTTCATAGTGACAGAATGCAAAAGATGGCTGATGTAAACTGTTTCCAAACCAGAAAAAAACAACAGATACAGACATAAAACATCAATTTGAGAAACTGTATGCAATGTTGTTTCTAGATACCTCAGAGATTTGAATCATAGTTAAGCAGGTTCATGATTTTAGGTTAGGTCTATCAGTGTCAGTTCATAGCTTCCATGAATGCACTGAGGCCTCAGGACAGTAACGGCCTCCTTCAACGCTACATGGCACTGTGACAGTGGGCGTTTTAACGCTCCATCGCCATGTGTACATGACCTAAACCTCAGGAAAAAACAGCGGTATTAATGTAAGTTTGGACCCCTATACAGCACAGTGGCACTACCTTTAAAATCAGAAAAGTCCTGTCCAGTTGATTGCTTTGGCGATGTCAAAGACCCGTTACGGTGAAATCCATAATTTGGTTCTGAACACTCTAGAAATGTTGGAATCTGGGTGCTTGAAACAAGTGAAAACACTGAGATCTACATGTGACTGATTCTGGATTTAGACCAGTAGAAAGTTTTTCTCCTCTTTCCAGGCCGGGTTTGATGTGGGTGGGGCCAATATGTGGGGAATGACCCCGCCCCCCAACACTACAATCTAAAATCACAGAGCAGTTCATCTCAGTCCAGTCTGTTGTTAGCTGATGTCTCCGCCTTTATTGAAAGTTAACAGTCAGTTAAGTGCTGTTTTTTTTGTTCATTGTGAGGTAAATTGATCAAATCTATCAGCCACAGTGATCTATGGATCATTTAAAGCAGGGGTCGTCAACTACATTTGTACAAGGGCCATTTTTTACTTGGAAGACTGAAGGGGCTGGACTTCCCAAAAACGTAAACCTAAATATTTTGGCCCAGTTAACATGTAATTGTTTAATTCTTTTTATTCCTTCAAAAATGTTCATCATTTTTGCCTTTGGCAGTGAGATCAGTGCCAGCCCCCTAAACTACAGCTGCCACTAGGGAGCAGTTGTGATCTTTTGGCTACATATTTATGGGGCTGGCATTTTGTCATCACTGGGTTTGATGCTAATTTGCCGTGTTGCGACTGATCAGGAAACCAGTCTATTGTGGTGGTTCTCTGACAGGAAAAATGGAATTCTCAGAGTGCCATTAGTGAAAGATCTGCATGGAAAACAGCTGCTTTAAATCAAGAATGAATTCATAAGTATGATTTTATCACGCATCATATTCTCTAACAATGACTGATGGGTGGGTTTCTGTAAAATGGATCAAACATTAAGCCAACATTTAAAGCCTATTAGGATTTTTCGAAATAAAACACCTTAACTACCACGGCATAGTTTTTCCTCTGCACATTTTGTGATTTTGTTAATCTTCTGGGGGCCAGATGGGAAGCTGTGGCGGGCCTGATGTGGTCCCTGGGCCGCCAGTTGATGATCACTGATTTAAAGCATTAGAATCTGAGCTGGAAACTTCTCTCTTCTTCTAAGGTCAACAAAAGGTTAAGAGGCAGGCTAATGGCGTGAGTGCTTTCCTCCTAATTTTTTTAATCTGAGAGGATCGTATTTCTCTTGAGTGGGCGTGGCTTCAGCTTATTCAACAGACACGCCCACACCATCCTGGAGCAGATTTTACTGCCTCAGTTTTCATGATTTTGAAGCTTAATTTTATAAACTTAGAAATGTTTCATTTGACTGAAATTTGACTGAGGGTTCATAACACAGTGAGCTGTCATACAACAAATCTAAAAACAGATTTATTTTCACTTTAACCCAAATCTACAGCTGTGGAGAAACCTTCCTCTTACACCTGCTACCAGGATGAGAGCCTACAAAAGTGCAGTTTTAAGTATTTATGATCTTTTCGGGTTCATAATGCTGCTGTTTGAAAAGTGAAGATCAAGAAGTCATTAAACTGATTCAATCATTGGTGAGTGCTAATTAGCTAACATTAGCTAGTTCATGTTGCTTCATATAATGAGGATCACTGTCAGCTGTTGGTCAGTGTTCTGACTCTGTAATGTTAGTTTAAACTCTGCTCATGTTAATATTAATGTCAGGATTAGCACAAGTTTTTTTGGTGCGTCATTCCCTAGAGGATTTGTTCCAAACCTGTGGTCTGGAACCCCCAAGAGGGGTCACCAATGATCTCAGTGGGGGGCGTGAGGCTTTGTCTGCTGTGAGGCTACCAAAATTAGATTTCCAAATGTTGACTAAAACCACAATAAAGCAGTTAATAAGTATTTCATACAACTGTCTTTGATAAGAAAAGCATGCATAGGCCTTTTTAGGGTTGTATCAGTGAAACTATTCAAATCTATGTTGAGTTTTGGCAGCAGTGTGTCACTTTTTCTTCTGTCTTGGGTCCTGGGGGGGGGGGCTCTGCTTTTCTGAGGTACATGTAGGGGCGTTGGGAAACACTGCCCTTGAGGAACAGCAGAAGGTCTAACAGCATTAATCTGTTTCTTACTGATGAGGTTTTGTAGCTAGTACAGGTGTCAAACTCAAGGCCTGGGGGCCAAATGCGGCCCGCAGTGAAGTTTTACCCGGCCGATCATATCTGAATTAGAATTGGCCTGCTGCTATGAGGTCAGATTTCCTCCAGTATAAAAATGTAAATTTAACCTTGAAGATAGAAAAAATCCTTGTTAAGTTATAAAAATCTGAAAAAGTACAGACTAGAAATAATTCGATAAAAAGTCAGGAATGAGGAAAAGAAATTAAGTTATGTTTTCATATTTTCATTTTGCATCCCAAGAATATGACTGAAACTTAGGATTTTGACTTTTTATTTCATTTTTATTGACCTTTCAAATTCATAATTTAAACCTTTTTTTCTCATATTGTGGCCTTTTAGATTTACAATTTTTCATTTTAAATAAAATCTTGACCTTTAAAACTCCTAACTTTGACTTTTACTCCCATATTTCCTTTTTAAAACTCCTAATTGAGAATTTTATCTCATATTTTGGCCTTTAAACTCATGATTGTATTTCTCTATTTCATATATTTACCTTTTAAAAACCTTAGTTTGAATTTTAATTTTGTATTTTTACCTTTAGGACTTATAAAGTTGACTTTTAATAATTTTGACATTTTTTACCTGTGAAAACAAGGTTGACAGTTTTCAGTTAAATCTTGACCCTGTTAGGCCATCAGGTTAAACCTAATTCCGATTTCGGCCCTGAGTTAGAGCATCCAAAAAAACTTTCTTTTATTCACAAAATAAGAATAAACACAGGTAACTACCTGAAACAGGTAGGTGTCACCTGAGACTGCCACCTTCTCTACAGCCTATAGCAGTAGGAGGCCTTCTTGCCCATCGTGGGTGTGGCATTACATGAACGCTATGAATAACCATGTTGAGATTTGACAGAATCAGTGGAACATTCAAACTGTATATATCGATGTACAGATGTAAAGATAGCCAGGCTCTGGAACTCTTGCATACATCTCAAATCTGATGCCACTATAGATAGACAGTATACATTACCAAAAGGTCCCTGAACCTCCTAAAGTCTGTGAAGTGTTTTGAGCATATGTTGTTGTTGGATCATATCACAGTCACAGTGAAAAAGGAAGAGCATCAAACAGCACATTCAGAATGTGATGGAGGCATCCCTGTCACTTTGAAAAAACACCACAAAGACCACAGATGGAGGGAGGTGGTGTAGCTTTGTGGAGGGTAGAAGAGTTGAGATAAATGAGAATCTACAGAAGGAGGAGAGAGGAAGGTGACAGTGGTGTGAATGGATGGAAATAGCCACCTCTGCTGTGAGCTGCCAGCAGCTGTAGTAGGTTCCCGTTGGCATCCATGTCATTCCCATTACTCAGTTGGTCAGTGTTGCTTCCCTCTGTGCTACTCAGCCTCTCCAAGACCTCCAAGGAGGACAGTCGCTGAGGGATCAAAGGCTTGAGCTCAGGAGACAAACTAGAGGGTCTCTGGATGCCCGTGGTCACTTTGGTAGCTAAAGTCTTACGAGACTGGTGGGCCTGCAGGTTCTTGCGTAACTTGAAGGGAGCAGGGCCCATGAGGAAGAGGTTCCCGGGCAGCGTGGTCCTCTTCTCCATAGGGCGAGGCCTCTCTTGTTGAGTCATGGCTTGCTGCCTCTCATGCCTGAGGATGGTAGTGAAGCGTGTGTAGGAGGCGGGGCAGGAACCTTTGCATTTGCTGGGTTTGAGGAGGAGCTGATGGTTCAGGTGGTGCAGTAGGTGGTGGTGGTGGTGGTGGAGAGAGTTGTGATTTTGAGGGGATGCTGCAGGTGGTGCTGAGGGGCTCTTTGAGTTACAATTATTTTGGCCACAATGCTGTGGAGAGCTTTTGCTGAAGATCTGCTCAACCTCTGCCTCAGCGTTAAATGAGGATTCAGTCCTTCCATTGTGTCCGTCCACTGAGAAGGATACAGCCTCCTCCACAGAGCTCTTGTCTTCTGGCTCCCCTGGGGTGCAGGCGACTGTCTGGGTGTTGTCTGCGACGTACAGGGACTCCGCTGACACGGCAGACACCATGTAGAGCTGGGCAGGGTCGTGGCTGTGGCTGCAGTGCAGGGTGGGCAGAGAGGAGGAGCGGCAGGGTGCGGAGCTCGACTGCTGGATGATCATTTCAAACTCACTGACCCGTGACGACACTGAATCCCGTGGAATGTTACCCCCGTCATCTGCCTCTGACCTTTCACCCTTCTCTGCCTTTGCCTTCTCAAAAAGAGAGGCAAGGCTGCGGACACTGCCATGGGGGCTACAGCCAGCAGAACTGGGCTGCTGGATCTGATGCATGGATCTGTAAAGGTTGGAAAACTCAGATGCACTCCTCCTCATTGCACACGGAACTCTTTTGGGGCCGTTTCCACACTCGGCAGTGTAACCGGACAAAGAGTCCAAGTGTTGTCCACTCTCCCTTTCTTCAGATCCCACACAGTCCGTGTCATACTGCCCTGTGTACAGACCCTCACAGCTGTGGGCCTTTGGGTGCCTGGATGCTTTAGTCCTGCTTTCTTGGCTGTCACCACTGGGTGGCAGCAGCTTGGGCTTGAACTTGGAGGGCAGGATTTGGGGTATGCAGGCTTTGGCAGCAGATAGAGGCTTCATACTTTTACACTGGTTACCTACTGCATTACTGGCAAGAACTGATCGACTATTTACAGAGGAGCAGGGTGAAATTATATAGCCATTCCCACCTTTAAAATCCACTGGCAAGCATGCAGGACAACAGAATAAACAACATATTAGATTGCAATGGTCACAGGTTCACATACACTAAAACAGATAAAGGCACATTTCTGTCAAGGTTCCATCAAAAGAAAATGAGATGGGAAATTAGAATTGATGCACTGTGTCCAGTAAAATATTGTCATTATAAGTACAGTGGTATTGCAGTCAAAACAGGGTAAATCTATCATCAAACATATTCTAATGGGTTTAACAACAAGTGAAACAGAAAGTTCTGACACACCATGGGATGATATGTAAAGGTTTGAGTAGTGCCAGCATAATAATGCTAACTAAAACGTCCTTTCCCACCTATTAGTGATTTATATGACAGCAGACATTTTCTCCACATGGCAGTTGCTTGTCCTGCTCTAACCTCTTCCTATAGACTGGTGTCCTCTGCTCACAGCAATCAGAGACAGGGGTGGACAGACTAGTCTGCAGTGGCACCAGTGCAACCTCAGTGCTAGGTTATCAATAACAAACTCATTATCCAGCTGCCGAGTGAGCATGAGCAGTGAAGACATAAACAGTGAAATACTTGTCCCTGGTAAAAGTGGCCTTGTGACTGCATGGAAACTGGAAATGACACAACACTTTCACATGCTATGACACACTTCTGCAGCAGGAGTGACCCATCAGCCGACCAGTCTAAGTGCTTTTTTTAGACACAACCAGAGTGGACTTTGTGATTCAGCTTTAGCATGGGAGAATAAAACTGTTCTCATTATCTAAGTATAGATAAAATTAGTTCTTTTGTGTAAAACAAAATGAAGAAGTAAGCTAGATCTGATGTGTGGCGTGTTATATGTAAAGTTTTCTGACTACTGAGGATTCCTCAGGCTCGGCTCAGCAGCGCACAAAGATTGAAACAGTTTTTACTTCATGAGCACAAGACAGAAACACATGATGAAGTGTTTGGTTTCTAGTGCTCAGATATTTCTTTGAAAACGGAGCTAATGAAGGAGCGTGCTAGTCAGTTGACTTGAGTGCCAAATCCATTTACTGTGTGGCTTAAATCTGAAACAGCTAGCCCAATGTATCTAATCAAACCCTGATTATAGCATGTACTCTTGCTAATAACCCCTATATTTAGTCTCTATACTAGTGACACTCAACGAGTGGCTCTAGAGCCACATGTGGCTCTTCTGTGATGATTTGTGGCTCTTTTATGTCTTATTTGAAATATCATTCCCCCAGAAAACCTAAAGAAGGGGAATATTTGACCCCAGAAATTATCCATTGCAAGCATCTTAATCCATTTGTTTCCCACATTTATACAGTAGGCTTTAATTGTCAGACTTAATCGTCAACCTTTGTTTTTTGTCTGTATATTTCCATTCACCTTATTTGCAAATTTTGCCCTTTCTTTCCAATTTTTTCACCACTTTAACCCCATTTTTACTACTTCCAGCCTGTTTCGCCACTTTTATCCCGCTTTTTGCTATTTGCAATTTTTACCCCCATTTTGCCTTTTTTTGCCACTTTTTTCCTATTTAACAAAAGCCACTTATTTTCCATTTTGCCACTCTTTGCTGCTTTTTGCCCATTTTAGTTACTTTTCACTAATTTTTCCCGCATTTTTGCTGCTTTTTGACCATTTTTGCCACCTGTAACTCATTTTTAAGTCACTTCCCAATCATTTTTTGGCCTTTTTCACCATTTTTGCCACCTCTAACTTATGTTTATTGCCACTTTAACCCTTTGTTGCCACTTTTCACCACTTAGATTGTGGCTCTTGCAAAGGTATTTCTCAATAATTTGGCTCTTTGGTTGAGCAGGGTTGAGTAACGCTGCTCTATACCAGTGGTTCTCAACCTTTTCAGCCTGCAACCCCCAAAATAAAGGTGCCAGAGATGGGGGACCCCCACTGTACCTGAAGGTGGCTGAACACAGCCATGCACAATTAAGAACAGTCATGTGCAGACAAGGCTGTCCATAAAGGGGATAAATGGTAGAGCTTTCTGGGGCCCAGCCAAACTGGGGCCCCATGGAGGTTAACAAACCCATGGTCCATTGTAAATTTAAAATGTGATATCCATATTTCATGTTTAACCTGAAAAACCACTCTTCTCAAAGAATCAAATCTCTTTTTTTCATCATTTGTGTAGTTAAAAGCCTTCTTAAAAATGTAGATCTTTTTATTGAAAAATGATTAAAATGGTTTAGAAATTGCTACAATGGGTTAATAATGGTGGAAAATGTGGTTGGATTTTAAAAGTAGCAGAAATAGGTTAGAAGTGGCAAAAATTGGATAAAAAGGGCAAAAAGGTAAAACTGTGTTAAAGTGGCAAATACTGGCAGAAATAGTGGTAAAAATGAGTTATACAATGTGGCTGAAATGGCTTTAAATTGGCAAAAAGGGTGGAAATTTTGTGACATGGGATGAAAAATGAATATAAACTGGCAAAAAAGGGTTAACTAAGAAAGAAAAAAATAGGCAGATACTGGCAGAATTTAGTTAAACAAGCAAAAACCGGCATGTTAAATGGTGAAATGGGGTTAAAATGGGAAAAAACTGGGTGTAAAAGGTTGTTTAAAGGGGTTAATAGTAGCAATAATGGGTAAACAGAGGCAACATTAAGCTTAAGTGGCAAGAACTGATTTAAAATTGGCAAAACAGGCAGAAAAGAAGTGGTGGGAAAGTTTAAAACTAACAAAAATAGGTGTTAAATGGTAAAATGTGTTAAAATTGGTGGGAAAAAATGGCAAAAAGGGGTTTAAAAAATTGACAAAATTGGTGTAAAGTGGCAACAGTGTAATTTAAAAAATATTCTTAGATTTTTTTAGGACAACTGGAGACCCCCATGGGGGTCCTGACCCCAAGGTTGAGAACCAATGCTCTATACTATCGCTGGTCTGTAACAAACTCTGGCCCTTCACGTGACATGTTCTGTATGTCTCCCCAGATGTAATGTGACATGTGTTGGTCACACTGCTCCTTCTGCTCGTCCTCCATTCCATTCTCTGGCCTCACAATGACAGCTGACTTCCTCATTCCTACTCACCCTCTGTATCCCCCCATTTATCTCACCCTTGTCTGGCTGGGTTTTGAAGAGCAGAGCTCTCTTGATCTCATTTCTTCTTACTTATCCCCTCTCCCTGGCATCTCTCACCCTGGAGTCTTGCCCTAAACTTCCTAGGAACTGGCAGCTAACAACTGGAGAAAGGAGAGCAAAATCCCCAAGGAAAGGAGAGCAAAATCCCCTTTAGCAGCCTAGTTTAGAGCAGATGGCTGGTACATATTGATGAAAGCATTCAGAGCATCATCATTAAAACCAAATGTTGGTGACTGGTCAATGCTGTGGGGTCTTGAAGAACAAAAATGTGGCGATCCCAACAGAAAGGTAAACTGAACAGGTGTGTTCCTGACTGACAAAGGTCAAATATCTGTGACTTACTGGCTCTGCCTCATCAGGTAAGGCTACATGGCCTGCTCTAGAGTCTCACATCAATAAGCAAACAAACACATGCCATCTTAATGGCGTAATAAAATGGCTGGCGTCCTACCTTTAGATGAGGAGGACGAGCCATGGCGCTTGTTTAAGGCCCTTAGACCTTGTAAGGGAATGTCGCCGCCCTCCAGGACACTCTTGTAAACATGGCGGTCACATTCTGGAGCCCCAGTCTCACTTGTGGATGATCCATTGTCCTTCTCCACCTCGCTCTGTCCAGACTTGCTTGAGGAGCTTGATGGAAAAAACAAACAGCTAAGTAAAAGCAGCCAGATAGTTCGTAAGTGTTGTGTTACATGTTTTACGACAGACACAGGCGTGCCATGGTGGAACGAGCTCTCATATGGTTCCTATTAAAGAACCTCAAAGTAAGTCCTCTGTTCACAGTTTTTAAGAACACAAAATAATCGGAGAGAGAAAAATCCACATTTAAAAAAGAGAAAACAGCTTTAAAAGCTGGAATAAAGATGACCATGGATACCACACATATCTTAGCATTCCAGAGAGGCCAAAAGGAATTCTATAAATATTCTTGGAACATTCCCACATGGTGCATCAACCTCTGCTGTGCACCTGTATAACTCAGCTTTACCGTCTTTGACATGCCGCCCATGTGTTGATCACACTGCTCATCTGTTTGTGCAGAGAGACCACAAACACACACTGAGGTTTCATCTGAAAAAGACAGATCCTTCTACTAATGTTGGGACACAGAGGAATATATCCTCTAAACCAGGGCTGTCAAACTCAAGGCCCGGGGGCCAAATCCGGTCCATGGTGCAGTTATACCTGGCCCACCACATCATAGCCTATTTTTATTATAACTGGCCCACTGCTTTGAGGTCTGCAGATTTCCTCCAGTTTAAAAATGTTAACTTAAAGCTGATGATTAAAAATATCCTTTGTTAAATCATAAAAACGGGAATACGTAAAAAGTTAAAACATGATAAAAAGTCAGGAATTTAGGAAAATAAATATGTTTTCATTTCATATTCTTGATTTTTCATCTCACAGTTATGATGCAAAGATATGGTTTTGACTTTATTTCATATTTTGACCTTTTCAATTCACAATTTTGACTTTTTATTTTATTTTTTGACCTTTTAGGTCCTCAATTTGACATTTATAGGTAATATTTTGACCTTTCAAACTCACAATTTTGATTTTTATTTTATTTTTTGACCTTTTAGATCCTCAATTTGACATTTATAGGTAATATTTTGACCTTTCAAACTCACAATTTTGAATTTTTTTTCTCACATTTTGACCTTTTTAGCTCCTGACTTTGAGTTTTAATCTCATAATTTGACCTTTTAAATTTCAAGTAATATTTTGACCTTTAAAACTCAAAATTTAAAGTTTTTTTCTTATGCTTTGACATTTTAAAACAATGATTTTGAAATTTATCTCATACGTTGAACTTTAAAAGTCATGATTTCAGATTTTTATCTTATGCTTTTTTACAGTTAAAAATCATGATATCAGCTTTCTATCTCATTCATTTGTGTTTAAAAAAATATTTTTTCTTTAAATGCCATGTTTTGAGCTTTTGAGCCAACAAGTTTGAATTTTTATCTGAGATTTTATGCCTTTAAGCTTATCATTCTGACTTTTTTCAATCACAAAATAATTTCTCATCAGTGCTAAGATTTTTTCCCCCATTATTCATTGCTCATGATATGAGGTTGACAGTTTCTGGACCCTGTTCGGCCCTCAGGTTAGACCCAAATTCAGAATTCGGCCCCTGCTGTGATTGGGTTTGACGTCCCTGCTCTAAACTGTGTTTGACAAGAATGCTCAAACTTACTGCAGCTTTACTTACTTTAAACAACACTGATTTTGATTTATTTATATTTTCATGACAGGAACATGATCATTTTTCATGTTTTAGCTGTCTAGCTTGTCTCAAAGAGAGTTATTTTACAGCAGTGATACTCAACATGTGGCTTTTTTGATTGTTTGTGGGTCTTTTATGTCTTAATTTTAAATATTATTCCCCCAGAAAACCTAAAAAAGGGAAACTTTTTTGCCTTTTTTCTGCCATTTTTTTGCCACTTTTCACCAATTTAAGCTATGGTTTGCCATTAAATAACAATTTTTCCCTACTGTTTGCCCATTTTAAAACTCTTTTGCAACTTTCTACCAAGTTTTTTGCCACTTTTGTCACATTTTTGCCCCTTTTCACCATTTTTTCTCCCAATTTTCACCCATATAAGTTACCTTTTGTCATTAAATACTACTTTTTTCCTAGTTTTTGCCCATTTTAGCCACTTCTTTTTGCCACTTTTATCCAATTTTTTCCTTTTGTCACAAATTTTTTGTCATTTTTTGCCCATTTAAGCTACCTTTTGCCATTGAATACCACTTGTCCTATTTTGTTGCCTGCTTTAGCCACTTCTTTTTGCCACTTTATCCCATTTCTACCCCTTTTCACCCAATTTTGTTGCATTCTGACCATTTCTGCCATATTTAACTTATTATTATTGCTACTTCAAGCGGTTTTTGCTTTATCGCTTAGATTGTGGCTCTTGCAAAGGTATTTTTCTACAATTTGGCTCTTTGGTTGAGCAGGGTTGAGTAACACTGTTCTCCTAACAGAGACACAGAAATCCATTCTTTCATCCAATAAGGCTGTGCAGGAACAACAATATCTGGCTGAAAACAGGCTCACAAGAAAAATAAATGTCTTAGCTGGAGCATCCTGAATATTCCTGAAGGAAGTCGGTGAATGAGGGTTTCCTTCAGAGAGTTTTTGTCAGTGTTCGTCCACAAATCAGTGTTCCTCCATTAAAACTGACAATGGTTAGACGAGGAGCTCTTCTTACACTCAAACCCTGACTGAGCAGGCAGGGAGGAAATAGATTGTTTTCTTTGACTCTAGCATGAGACAGACGCTGTGTTTCTTCACAAATTCCTGACATTTTATAGCAAAAACAGAACTGGAGGAGATCGGAGTCATCGACAAAAACAGGGTTTGACAACAGCTGGCATCCTCGTTAAAATCCAGTTGCTGTCATAGCTGCACCATTCAGAGGGAGATAACGGTCCTCTAAGTTATGCTCTAGCTGGGCCACTTCCCTATGCCCCAGGTTGCTGTCTTTAAATAAATTACCACATAGCAATAGCAGCCATGTCTCCACACAACAACCACCCACCCTTCAGAAAAATACCATAAAATATAGACAGAGGACACACTGTTCTGGTAGCTTTCTGCCTTACTAACAGGATCTCCTCAGGAAGCAGGAGTCCCCCTGCTGTAAGTGGGCAAGCTGCACAGGGTGGAGAAATCTCTCACTGACATTATCCACACAACGTGCCTCAAATAACTATCATCATTCTGGAGGAAACAGCAAAGAAAAAGGAATCAAACATAAGAGAATAAGCAGGAGAGGCATGAACTTACTACTTATGCAGATCGGAGGCCGTTTCCAGGGGGCTGAAAGAGGGGGAACTCTGCAACAAACCAAACAAAGAAGTCATTGATAGATCCACAGGAAGGTCTCCTCCAGCTAGAAAAGAGACAGGAGCATTAGATTTGGCCAGATTCTCTCTCCTTTCCCTCCCTCTCGTTTGCTCGCTGCTCTGGGTTTTGTCTCAAGCACCCAGAGTTCTTAGCTCTAGACTGGGCTTGACATGGAGGAGTAAGCGTGTGTTTGGCCTGCATGCAAGTTGGAGAAAACAAGCGGCAGTGAGAGGAGTGGGGGGGGGGTGGGCGGGCAGGCGTGTACGGTCAGAGGGCGCTCATGCAGGGAGGAGGCTGTCACAGGCTCAGCCAATGAGCTGCTGTCTCCCTGTGAAGCCGTCTCTTTTGTCTGGTATTGAGTCACTCTCATTACCAGTGGACCAGAGCGGGGGACAATTAACCAGCTGGTGGTGCAAACAGGCTGAATTACACACAAACATACACAGCCACACTCTCAGACAGTCAGCACTCACTCACCACAGAAGTCAAAGTGAGAAATAAAAGCTAACTGGTGAGGGAAAGAACTCAAAACACATTTTTATTTGTAGAAACAAAGAATTATAAAAATGTTATAAAGACAAAGATTAAGCACAATGCAGGGACAGAAATCAAGTGTGAGCCCAAATAGACAGAGTCAGTGTTTCAGGATGACAAAAGCAAATGCAGTGTGTATTTAGAAGCTGAACTTATCTGCAAAACATATGGGTGGTCATGCTGCGCTGAGGCACCCACAAGCATTCTGAATCGTTTAGAGGCGGCTAATTTTAGCACACTGTTTCTGTTGCTTTCTTCTTTTCAGACGTCACAGCAGGTAAAAATAACAGACATGACACGAGCACTATGAATGAGAGCACAAGTGTTGTTTGCAAATACGATTGCACAATCCCTCTTCCAGCCAGCCTGGCCCTGCTGCTAATACCACATCCACTTCCCCGCGGCGTGGCCAAGCCTCTGCTTCCAGCACCAATGACCAGACAAGGAGCATTCTTAACAGCCACAACATGCTTTTCCCCTTAGTTGCTGGGGCAGGATGATCATTAATAACCCTTCAGAGTGAATGCCTATCTTTATAAGAACAGGACATCAGGCTGGCAGGTCTATAGTCCCATCTATTTATAAAGCCAAATGTTCAGGGAACAGGGAACACACTGGTGTCATTCAATAATCTGCACTTTCTTACTCCACCATGTCTTGCAGCACTGATCATCATCAGGCCCCCTAAAGCTTCCTATCCAGCCCCCAGGAGATCATTGGATTCAGAAAAGGAGGAAAAGAAGATGTTGTGGTTTTAAGAGTATCCCTTGGCTTTAAATGTCTGCAGCTGTTAAATCAGCCCTACAAACAATTAATATTGAAATAACCTTAGAATGACTTAACAATTGATCTGTTTTTGCTGAAATTTACTGTCATTATTAGTAGATATTTAAAGAAAGGTTAAGGTTGGCAGAAGTGCTGCAAAAATGACCAGATAAAATGGTGAAAAGAGGTTAAAATGTGGCAAATTGGTAAAAAAGGAAAAAAGGGCAAAGAGTATCAAAAATTAGTTACAAATGACAAAAAAATTGAGCAAAAAGTAATGAAAAGGGTTAAAAATTGGCAAAAAACTAGAAGAAAATTGGCAAAATGGCTAAGAAAGTTGCACAAACGGGATAAAACATGCAGGAAAAGTGGTTTAAATGGGTCAAAAAATGGCAAAAAATGTGTTATAGAGGCAAAAAGTAGCAAAAATGTAACAAAAGTGGCAAAAATTGGTTTTAAAGTTGCAAAAATTGTTGAAAAAATGAACAAAAAGTGGTTCAAAAGTGGCAAAAATAGAAGAAAAGTGGCAAAAATGGATGAAACTGGCACAAAGGGGTTAAAATCTTGCAAAAATTTGTTTAAAGAGGCAAATAGGGTTAATAGTGCCAGAAATTAGTTAATACTACTTCTAAATTACAACTGAGGAGGGCCCATGCTCTGGGATTTTCAGTGGTCCAGCCAGTTCTGTTGTCAGGCCTGTCTCCTTGTGCTGTATTATAGATAATAGGGATAGATCTCACTGGTAATGCCTAAAAATGTCCTGCATTATGAAAGAAAATACAAATACTATTACAAAAATTTTTTTATCAAACCAAAAATATTGATCTACTTTTTGTGTATTTGAAAGTCCGGCCCCCAGAGTTTCTGTCAGGACTAAATCTTGCCCTTGTGCGAATGTTCCTGATGACCCCTGTCCTACAGCCTGCTCAAATCTGAAATAAAAGGGAAAGAGCGTCTCCTCTAACATCCGTCGGCTCCTAGGAAAACACACATCAAAGAAAAGTAGACAGGAAACAAGAATGGAGACGAGAATCTCATCCTCTGTGAGATGCTTCATTAGTCTCATCTTCTGTAAGCCTTCTTTATCAACAGCGAAAACTTTGGGGGCTAAAACCAAAACATACTCCTCATCCTATGAGTCTAAAGAGGTCAAAGTCTTTTAGCCACACAGCAGGCTTAGACAGAGAGATTCTTAGAGTCCTCCCACCTAGAGAATGACATTTTTAAACAGAAGCAGCGTGAAATGTGCAGAGCTGTGTAAGGACATACGTGACGGCCTTGTTGAGTCAGTGGAACACTGATGACAATGTTTCTGCAGAATTTCCTGTACATGTTTCCTAACAGGTGCCCCCTCCCCCCACCCCCAGTTACTCAGAGCTCTGGCTCCTGTGTGCTGCTTCCATATTTAAAATAGCAATCATGAGTAGGTCATGGTAACATGAATCTCATTCTTTCCAGCCCCTTATTTATGTTGATATGTACTCATGAAAAGAACAGCCCCGCAGTGAATAAAGGGTCTGTTGTAGCCATGTGTGGATCTCCCCTCATCTGCACTAGTGCTTAAAGGTAAAGGTTAAGTGTATAACAGAGGGTCATCATGTAAGCACAATGAGCCGGTGGGCTTTAGAATATGTCAGGTGGCCCAGGACACCTCTGTGTATCCCAGCACCGATACAGTGGCCCTGTCGTCAGCATATGCTCAGCAGATGGAGACGCTCTGTCGGCTGAAGGGGGTCAAAATGCTTTTTCTGACTGAAGCGATGTGTGGAATTTAAGTTGCAGCTAGCTATCTACAGATGAGCCTCTGTTTGACTGTAGCAGCCGCTGATGTGTTTAAAACTCCTCTAAACAAAGAAACTGTCAAGGATAGTAGAAGGGAGCATTACTGTGGTTTTAACAGTTGCTTCCTCCAAAGGCTGCTCTCTGTCTATAGGTGTAGAGTGTTAATGGTTTAAAATGACAGCCTTAGAAGTGGATAAACATAGCACAATGCTGTAGCATGGACTACTAAGAGGGAACCTGATTTTTTTTTTTTACCACAGATTATGTGGTTAAAGACGGGCATACTGACACTTTGAAGCTACCAGAAAGAGAGAATCGGTTCGCTAAGTAAGAGGCTAAATTCAAAAACAAAAATAAAAATGGTAAATTTTCTTAGCCTTTACCAGCCCTGCCTCAAAAAAATCAGGGGTGTCCACTTACAGAAATATATAAGGATGGTGGGGCCGTTTTCATGTTCCTACTCTTGAGGATTTTTAAAATCAGTAAAACCAATCAAATGTAGGTTAAGATATGCTAAGTTAATGAGTATGCCTAAATGGTTAATGACTGACGAGGTAAATAGACAATAATTTTCAGGATTTTTGGAGGCCCATTAGATTTCAGGGGGCCCTGTTTGGCCCTGGCTACTACTGGCTCCGCCCCTGAAATGCTACTGGTACTTCTATTTGCTGCAGTAATCTACTAGGGAGTTATAAAGCAAGACATTGTTATTATTTTGGTTGCAAATCTTTTCACTCTTCATAGTGTTGTCCCAAATTAGTCACAAAAAATGAATCAATACATTTTTGTCAAAATGTTTGTTTACAGAATTGACATGGTAGCAGTACAGTGTGCTGAAACTGCAAAGTTCAATGCAGTCCAGTACAATCTTCATGTTCAAGTGTGGGCCATGTTTTATTTTAGATCAAGAATTTGCTGAAGGCTGGTCAAAAATGGACCGTGGGCCACATATGGCCCCTGAGCCAAAGTTTGGACACCCCTAAAATAAATGAAGGATCTATTTACTGCATTCACTGGATATAGAAGAATGAGCAACTGATTGTTTTTAGACTATAGTTTATATATTATTATTATCATTATAATTGATAACAATGATCATTTTATGATTATAATAATTATTATCATAATAATAATAATAATTATTATTATTCTATTATTATTATTATTATTATTATTATTATTATTATTATTATTATTACTATTATTATTATTATTTCTTTTTTTATTATTTTTTTAATTACTATCACAAGTCCTCTGTGGCATTAGTCATTGTTTTTTCTTTTTCTTTTTTTTAAGAACAGGAGCTGATAGAAAAAGTGCCAGGGAAGCCTGCTGTAATTTTGACCTCCTGACACTTTTTTGTTGTTGTTGCGTACTTACAGTCATATCTGAAAGTGAGCTCTAATATGTCAGTCAAACTGCTATGAGCCAGTGTGTCTGGCTGGACCTTAAGGTCAAATTCTGCACATACCAGATGCAGCTTTAGAAGTGACTCTGACATTAAACAGGAGCCAGTCATCAAGCCCAGCTCATCTGGCAATCATCCAGGCTGCCATGAGACAGAGTGGGCTGCCTCCACTGCTAAACTTCTTCCACATATACACTAACCCGGAACAGGAGACTCTGCACCTGTGCCAGCCTGATGTTAGGACATGACCTCAGGTTGTACTACAACCCTGGTGATCTAAGGTGTGTTAATGCGGTTCTGCCAACTAGACAGAGAGAAAAGATCTAACTTCTGTCTGTGGGCGGCCGCCGCCACGCTTTTCCATAACCATCCAAGCTCCACAGACAACTTCACATCATACATTTTTAACCTATTTGTAAATCTATTTAATGAATGATTTAAGAGTCTGTGAGTATTCATGTGTGGACTCAGTCTCTCAGGAGAAGTGACTCTGGAATCACTCAGCCTCTGGCTTAACGTTTTAGAGATGGTACGATGCAAATCAACATGAGCATGTTCAGGTTATGTTTCTCTTGTATGTCAAGTAAACAACACAAACAATCCATGAGGCTGAGATGATTATCAACAGACCGACTGGAATGTAAATATGACAGGAAATACACAATCTAACAAGCTGTCCCACTAATAAATAGATTCTTTAAGACGGTGCGCTTTGGTTAAACTGTTGAATCACACGCCATTTATCAAAAACCTCATTCAGTATCCTTGAGGTGTGTTTAGTATCAGCCATTAGACCTCTGTAAGTGGTCAGCATGTCAGTTTTACACACCCAGATTCCAAAAATGTTGGTGGGTTGTAAAAAAAACAAAAACAAAAAAAGACTGGAAAAGTTGTGGAATGCTCAAAAGCACTTGGAAAATTCAACAGGTAAGTAGGCAGGTGATGGGATGAGGTGATGAGCAATCCTGAAAGGCTCAGTTGTTCATAATCAGTGAAGGCGTGAGGTTCCCCACCACTGAATACGCCAACAGTTTTTCAACAACGTTCCTCAAAGTGTAATTTCAAGGAATTCAGAGATTTCGCCATAAAATCATCAAAAGCTTTAAAGAATCTTTGAAAGTAAGGGACAACGCCAAAAATGAACACTAAACGACTGTGACATTCAACCCTTTAGTTGTGCCTCTTTCTTCAGCCCTGCAGTCATCATTCTGTGATAGATATGACAACGTAATCAACACAGTACATCACTGGATCTACAAATGTTTATAAAACCCTACCAGGCAAAGCCAACAGCCAACACCCAGAGTACTTTGTACAAAAACAATAAAAACATTAGGAGGAAATTTCAAAGACGACAAGAACAGATATCAGCTGACTGTTTTAGACCGTACTGAATAAATCTTTCCTTTCAGTTATATGAGGCGTTGGTTTTTTTTTACTAAAACTTCAATGAAAAAAACTTTTTCTATGAAAGTGAACGAGTATTTGTTGCCATTTTGTATGTATGTCTGTATGCTCATACATGCAAACATGTATTTTTAACTGCAGGACAAGTTAAAAACTATATAATATATGTATAATAATAAAAGTCTAATATTGCATGTAAATGCACATGTAAAAATGTGTGTTTAGGCGTTATTGAACAGGAATGTTATCACATGCAGTAAAATACAATAGGCTGTCACTTAAAGACAGTGACCACTTACCCCTTTGTCAAACTCCATCTCTGAAAAGAATTTATACCAAGGCTCATTCTCTAAATCTACATCTTCTGGACTTACATCCTGAGTCAAGGGCATGGTAATGAGAAAAGGAGGGAAAGACAAAGAGAAACAGTTCAGACAGCACAGAATATACACACAAAGGGACAGCAGTGATTGACCTTCTATTTAAATCAAATGCCAGAAATGATCCTCAATTCTTTGTGTTCTAATGAAAGAAAATGGCCTACATGTGAAGCTAGAGCTCATAGCCTGTTAGCTTAGCTTATGTCTACTGCAGACTGGGAGTGTTTGCTGTGTGACGGCTGCAGCACATGTCACATTAATACCAGGCCTGCTGTCACAGGGTCAAAGGTTAAAAAAAAGACTTGGTAGGGACCTTTGGTGCCAAAGCAGAGTACAACAAAACAAAACAAAACAAAACAAAACAAAACAAAACAAAACAAAACAAAACAAAAAAAATAGTAATAATAATAATAATAACAACAATAAAAATAGTAAAATAATAATAATAACAATTACAATAGTAATACTACAACAACAACAACAACAATAATAATAATAAAAATGGCAATAACAATTATGATATTAATAGTAATAAAATAATAAAATAAAAATAATAATAATAATAATAATAATAATAATAATAAAATAATTATAATAAAAAAGGACAAGACTAACTAAAAAAAATAATTACACAGCTTGTCTTCACAAGTTATCATACGCCCAGTCCGAAATAGCCATTAGCAACAGGTAGCATGTCTCTGTTCTTCCGCCATAAATCCAATGATTTCAACCTTTGGGGTTTAAAAGTTCGCATATTCTTCGTCTACATTTTGGCATTATTATAAATATTCCCAAAGCAGTGCCTGTGATTGAATTTGTCGGTTTGTTCCATTTTTTTAAGAGACGTTGACTGATGTTGAGCAGCGAAAGATCCAAATTCGCCTCAGTGACCTAAACATCCTGAAAACACTGGCCTATTATAGCTGTAATAATAACTGAAGACAACAAAGTCCATTATTTTACACTCAGCCCCAGAATGAACTCTCTGTAATGAGAGTATTCATTACCACTGGGTTCAGGCCAGATCTCAGCTAAGAACATCAGAAAGCATGATGTAACTGTGCAGCATCCGACAAACAATAATGACAGAATCAATAACCAACTTTAGAGCGCTACCAAACTCTTCCATCTATTCTGAGAGATCAAATCAGACTGGAGAAATGTGACCGTTCATTCTGGTAACTTTAACACTCCAGACTGAGTCACTGCTGCCAATAGCAATGCTTATCCTCAAAAGACTGCTCTGAAGGACTCTGAATAATGCTGGGCTGTGTGATACTGTGTTCTGCTAATGGCTGGAGTTGAACAGCAGTCTAGAGCATCCACAGAATACATGCTTTCTGTCAGGGATTCTCTGGCTCTGAGCAAATTTTGCTCAGTAATCTGTAGTTGAAGGGAAGAAGATTACAGCTATCCTTGTACTGCAGGCTGTGATGCCTGTCTTCTTCCTAACAGTACGCTATAATCTATAAAAACACTGAAGGAATCCAATGTACATGCTGATTCACCCTCTGTTAATAAAGCTGCCACACACATGCTTCGATAAATAGGTGAGGTTGTGGATGGTGGGAGAGTGAGGAACAGCTTACATGACGTAGACGCAGAAAGAGAGAGAGAGAGAGGGGGAAGGAAAAACAGACAAACATGCAGGCTGCTAGCATACCGGTTTCTCCAGCTTCAGCACCGATGATTTCCCAGGCTCATATTCAAAGATGCTCTTAGGCTCGGCACGGTACTTCCTGGTGTCTACCTTTTTATCCGGAGGCTCCCACTCGTTTCTGAGGAGAAGTGGATGTCAGGGAGGGGTGGAGTGTGGAAGGGAAGAGAGCCAATCCTTATCAAGTAGTCTCCATGGCAACTAGAATAAGCTAAGATGATTCTCCCTCTAAACATGATGTCTGCCCTTTTAATTCCTACTGTCTTTCCTCCCATCCCTCCTCCTTTGGTGATGTGTTGAAATAAAAATAATTTATAGTTTAGCTAAACTGGTATTTTTGTCATGTGAATTTGATTGGACCTGACGGTCATGAGGAGTATTTCCTGGGATATGCAGGTAAGGCGTGAACATTATGTAACATCAACAAATGCAGTTGAAGGAATGCTTCCTTTCATACAGTTACCGCTAACTGTACGAAGGTCAATCCACCTCATGTCATCTGCAGCTCTAGTTGGCAACAGTTTATCCTCCTTCACCTGTCTTCTCTCATCACTCTATCACTCATTTCTCTGAGAATAGATCATACATGTCATTGCTGACATGTGTGCAGAGGACTGAGGCAGATCCCTTCATGAGTAAGCACTGCAGGCCTGGAAGCAATAAAGAGCTCAGATGCAAAGGAAGAAATACCATTTTTTGCCTAATTCTGCAAAGACATGTCTAGTTACACCTACTTTCATTTCATAAAAATATAGACTACCAAAATGTAAGGTATGGCTATTAAAAATCAGACTAATGCTGTAATACAGTTTTATGAACACAAATATTTTTTAGCGTCTTTCTCCTTCAACCTCTCCTTCTGCATCATAATAATATATAATGTATAATAATACCAGTAATAATAATAATAATAATAATAATAATAATAACATTAATAATAATAATAATACCAGTAATAGTAATAATAATAATAATAATAATAATACCAGTAATAGTAATAATAATAATAATAATAATAATAATAATAATAATAATAAAACCTTTAGTCAAAAGTTGTGCCTCTTTCTTCAGACTTCTCTCTCAGTTTTTCTAGAACTGTTTTCTGGAACCCACTCTTCTAAAATGATCCCCTCAGTGTCAAAGAGAATGATCAACATGGCCTTAATTTTAGACTGTCTTTGTGGTGCTTTCTTCATCTTGGGTGAGGATGGTGTTTTCAGAGCTTTGACTGTCGTTTTGTCTCAGGGTTGTATTAAAAGATCCAAGTTTCATCACAAGTAATCACTCCTAAAAACAGGGGTTTTTATCAGTTTGTCCCTGAGTGTCTCCACTACTGTGTTTAGAGTTTTACTTTCAATCAGAAGTTTTGGGAAACTTTGGCACACACTTCTGTCATGTTCAAATTTTCATGTAAAATTAGCCAAACCGTCCCTTTATCAATGAAGACTGCTTCTGCTCTCATTCTTATCCCGAGTCGTCGATCATTTGTTCAGGTTGTTAAATGTTTTCAGAAGTTTTTGATGGTCATGGATGTCCAGGACGTTCCTGTCTGGGACTTCCTCTCTTCCTTCACTAAGTCTTTAGTTCCATTTAAACACACGAGACCGTGACATGCAGAATTCCCCACACACCGCAGTGAATGTACCAACAGATTCAGCAGCTGGTTTGTTCAATTTCACCAAAAATTTCAAGTTAATGTTGATCAACACTTCAGTCAGTAACTAGCAGAAAACTGAAGATGTCACTGGTGGAAACTTCCAGCAGTCATGCCTGAATACCCAACCTTTAATTCAGAACACTCAGAGTGACTGTGAACCACAGGGTTTATCCTCATACGAGCAGCAACATTATTTAATATCCAGACCTCGTATGTTCAATCAAGCCCCTCGGTGCTCACCCTAATAAATGAAAAAAAAAAAAACCTTTAAAAAGTCCTAAAGGCTTTTACACTTTTAATGAGCTAACTGGTGCAGTAGCAGTGCTCTGGACTTATTCAAAGTCAGCCAATGTCCTAAGGAGGGAAAACTAGGTTTTACATATGTGCCTGACAGCAGAGGAAACCTCACAGGTGAGCTCGCTACAGAGGGGGAGGTCTGCATGCAGACCCCGTTATGCTCTCTGTTATTTATATTAATGAAAATGTCTGGTGGTTTTTGGTGGATGGTGCAGACTGACCTCATGGCAGGTTTAAGAGATGATGATCTTGTTGGCACAGGCATCGATACGCCTCTCGCATCAACTTCAGTCTTATTTTTTGAGCGTGGGACTGCTCTCACTGAAAACAAACACAACACTGGATGACATTTACAGCATCAACGGTATCAAAACACCGCAAATCTCATGACACTGAAGTGTACAACATGCATTTTACTTCTGAAGATCTGGCTTTGTGATTGAAGGCAAGTCCAATTACAAAACTTACCATCTTTTAAGTAGCCGTAGGGGCTGGGGCCATCATCTGTAAGAGGTGTCAACAAATCCACATCAGTATTTATAGAGTTTTAGGCCTCTGTTACTTAAGAGGTAAAGAAAATAGAACTCATTTTAATAATTCACAAGCCATCAGCCCTCCTCTTCCATTAAGCCAAGCATTATAGATTCACTAAACGCAATCAAAGTCAAAGCACTTTACAGGAAGCACTTCTGAGCCAAAAAGGGATCTGAACATGGATGAGCATCCAGGCTCTGAAAAAGTAATGCATGCAAAGTAAAAAGGCAACCACAGCCATAATTTGGTCGATTTCTAGTTATTTTCTGCAAGGCAACAGTTACAGAATAATTTCTACATCAGGGAAAATCAGTTAGGATGAGACAGGTGAATCCACTAAAACATGAGTTATCATCTTATTCAAAGTTGTCTCTTACCTCTTTAATAAAGGCTGACTGACCCAAAACTAAAGGCATGAACCTCAGCATTACCTTGACCTACTACACTGGTGGATGGAGCTGGTTAGGACCGTTAAAGGGCTGTGGGCAGGCAGGGGGGTGGACAGTACAGAGCAGGGCTGCAGCGGCATCTAGTGGCTACTGCAGCACACTACAGCAAATAACGGCTGATGCCAAAGCCAAATTACAAAATAAATGCAGATTATATATTCTAACAGCAGTCTAACACACTAAACTAAATCATTAGATCAGGGGTGTCAAACTCAAGGCCCAGGGGCCAAATCCAGCCCGTGGTGCAGTTTTACCTGGCCCGCAGGATCACATCATATTTTAGGTAGAACTGACCTGCAGGTCTGAGGTCTGCAGAGTTCCTCCAGAGTAGAAATGTAAATTTAACCTTGAAGATTTAAAATATCTTTTAAGTAATAAAAATGTGAAAAAGTAAAGATTAAAAATAATGAGACAGAAAGTAAGGAATAAGGGAGAGAAATGCATTTGTGTATTTGCATCTCAAAATTCTGACTTAAACTTACCATTTTGACTTTTTTCAATCTCATATTGGGAACTTTTAGATTCCAATTTTAAATTTCAAGTCATATTATGAAATTTCAAGATCATGATTTCAAATTTAATCTCATATTTTGCCCTTTTAAACTCCTAACTTTAACTTTTGATCCCATATTTTTTACTATTTTAACTCACAATTTAGAATTTCATCCCATATTTTGACCTTTTATTTTCACAATCTTAAATTTTAAGTTATCCCTCGACCTTTGAAACTCGAAATTTTGTTCTTTATCGCATACTGTGACCTTTTCCACTCCTAACTTAAATTTGTAATCCAATATTTCGCCCTTTCAAACACATGATTTTGTATTTTATCTCATATTTTTACCTTTAGACTCATGATTTTTACTTTCTATCTCACATATTTGCCTTTTGAAAACATAATTTTCACTTCTGATTTTGTATTCTGACCTTTTTAACTAATATTTTGACTTTTTATCTCAGATTTTGAGCCTTTAAACTGACATATCATTTTTATTTATTGATTTTTTTAATCTCAAAATCATTTATCATTGGTTTTTCTCCCCCTTAAGTTATTACCTGTGAAAATAAAGTTGACAGTTTATGGTTAAATGTTGACCCCACTTGGCCCCCAGGTTAGACCTAAATCCAGATTTTGGCCCCTGCTGTGGTCAAGTTTGATACCCCTGCATTAGAAAAATAGAAATGTACTTAATGATGCTGCCTTTAAGATTTATTTTTGAAATGCTGCTTAAGCCATGACTTAGAGGCAGAGCCAGCTTTAAAGAACTTATTCTATGAAATCCACAGGTTAACACAGTTAAAAGTATGCAGCAGTGCGTATAGAAAATGACTCTCTAAAGAACTGAATGATCCTCTGTTAACGAAAAAGCATTTGTACCTGTAAGGACTTACATACAGCTGATTTCTTTGTGAAAGTAGCAGCCCAGCTCAGGATCACAAATTGGCTGTTTTTTTTTTTTTTTTCAAAAAACTGTCCTTTTGTTATATTTTCATCCGACTTAAGTATTTTACTTCCTTTTAAGATACAAGCTTTTATTTTGAAGGAAAATAAGGAAGTCCTAGTTGGTATGGTGTCAGCTTAACCATGGAAAAAGGGCTTACTATGAAATGAAAAGTATATTAAAAAAGCTTGAGAGAAAAGAAAAATAACACAAAGTTTGAAACCACAAGGTGCAGATTACATAACCATGGTGTTAAATGACAAATATCTTCAATTAATGTGATTAACTAATGCATTAATTCCATATCTTAATGTCAAATAACAAATATTAATTTCTCACACAAGCCCTCATCAGCTGACGGTCAGCTGATTTGGTCTAAGCACACTATTGGTTAATCACTCTCATGCTGCCTTGCCAGGCCATGCTCTGCTGCTCTGTAAGCTGCTCTTGTAACTCTCCTCCCCCCCAGCTCCTCCTTAATCAGTGTCATTCTGTTGTCATTGATGCCTGCTCTGCTCTGGGTTGTGTTGCTGCTTCTCTCCTCATGCTTTTATCGTCATAGGAAGATCAGGAATGTGTGCTGGTTCTGCTTAATGCTCTCCTCATAGGCTGGTGGATGGTGGAAGGGCAGGGGGACCCCAGAACAGCCAGCAATGAGGTCTGATGAATAAGTGCTAATGAAGAGAAATATTTCTGTGTGTTTGTTGACAAAGTGGTCCTGACTGATATTTGTGTGACAGACATGAATAAGTCAATAACAGACAGAATCACATAAATAACACAGCATTCATTATGAACTATGATGGATTTCTTCATGACATCTTAGGATAAGGATTAAGGATTAGACACATGCTAAAGTTTAGAGAAGGCCCGCGTTGTCGTTAGTATTTCTAGGTGTTAGGTCACTGCTGTTGGATACCTTTTGATTTCATCTGACTGTCATATGTCTCAGGGAAAATGTAGGTGGGGTGGTAAGGGTTTTCTTCAATAGGCTCTGAGCACAATGATGAAGAGACACAGCACAGAGTGGAACAAAAAACACACAAATAAAGAAACACAGACAGGGTTTGGACGCCAACAATTCAAACGACAACATGGCAAACCAGATGGAATACAATTAATTTTGCTCACCAGGTATTCTGTGTATTTGTTTGAACATTGTCTTGTACCAGTCTTTAGACTTCTCTGTGTTCTGAAAAAAAAGATGCAAAGATTTAAAACTTGCTGCTGTTGAAAAAGAAGAAGAAAAGGAGTTCAGGGACAGCTCTGAGTAGCACTGGGATTGTATTTGCCCCTTTCTATTCTTTTTTTTTGTTGCACATTAGTACACCTAAATATTTCAGATCAAATGTCATTATTAGACAAAGACAAACTGAGTAAATACAAAATTCAGTTTTTAAATGATAATTTCATTTATTAAAGGCCCTGGGTGGAAAAGTATGATTATCCACATTTTTAGGTAAGCTGAGTTCAGTTTCACTAGCCACACCCCGGCCTGATTACTGCCAGACCTGCTGAATCCAGAAACCCCTTCAAAAGAACCGGTCTGACAAAGTGAAGTAGACTAAAAGATCTCTAATGGATCATAGAACCATTTAAAGAAATTCAAGAACAAATGAGAAACTAAGTCACTGACATTAATCAGTCTGAAAAGGTTACAAAGTCATTTTCAAGGCGTTGGGACTCCAGCCAACCACAGTCAGAGCCATTATCCACAAATGGAGAAAATCTGGAACAGTGATGAACCTTCCCAGGAGTGGCCAGCATACCAAAGTTACCCCAGGAGCACATCAACGATTCTTCCAAGAGGTCACAGAAGAACCCAGAGCAACATCTAAAGACCTGCAGGCCTCACTTACTGGAAAAGAGACTGGGCAAAAATGGCATCATGGGAGAGTTCCAGGGTTAAACCACTGCTGACCAAAAAGAACACCAAGGCTCATCTCACATGTGACTAAAAACATTCTGATGACCCCCAAGACTTGTGGGTAAAAGTTCTGTGGGCTGACCAGACAAAAGTACATCTGGATTAAAAGTAACACAGCATTTCATAGAAAGAACACCATACACTATGAAGTGGATTTTAGTGTTTGTTGCAGTAATGCAATATTTTGCATGAATCTAATCCATTTTTGTGCTTTAGTGATAGTGGTGTACTTTTGGTTTCAGCTGGAAATTGCAAGTTTATTTATCTTATTTAAGAGGGACACAGCACATTAATGAACATAAACACAAAAGACAAATGTAAACATAACAGAATTAGCAAAACTGCTACTTTACTGCTGATTTTAATTTATTTTGTTACAAAGTGCATGGTATATAATGCATGGTTTTTAATGCATGGTATTAAATGCATGGTATAAAGTGCATGGAGTAGTTTTTACTTGTGTGTGTTGCAGACAAAGGTCAAGCACCTCAAGTTATGTAAAAGGAGCTTTTAGCTGTTACAGCAGATGTAAAAAGTAAAAAAAAAAACATTATAGTTGACTCCTCCCACTCCAAGTTAAAAGTAAAACTATGAGCTCAGGTAAAGCGCATTAGTAAGGCTTCGCTTGAGTTTTGTTTCTTTGCATCTGACGTCATGACGTACATTTATTCAACCTCTCCTCTGACATACAGCCATACCATCTATCTGAATCTGAACGCCTTGAAAAATTTAATTTAAGCAAGTTTTAATTTAGTCATACATTATCTAAAAAAAGCTATAATGTCAGAGATTTACTTGAATGCATCCTTTCTCTGTATAGTTAATTCTGTTTCTCATTACTCCCTCTGTGTGAAGGGTACAAAAATATTTGAAATAAAAATCTAGTTTTGTTTAACTACACAGTAAATCTAAGTTGGTTTTACAGGCTGGGTTTACTTGAAATTACATGCATTTCAAAGAATAAATAATGTAATTTCAATAAAGACTAGCTGTGTCCAATCTTCTCAAAAATTTTAATAAATATGTGTTTTTTTCTTGTTCTTGAACAAAAACAGAGATTAATCTGGCAACTCTGCATGAAAAACATGCAAAAGTTGTTTTTAGTAGATCTGGCCAAACATTTTTCTCAGTGCACGTTTGGGGAGCAAAACCTTTTTCACACAGGGCCAGGTACGTTTGGATGGCGTTTTCCCTTGATAAATGATTTTGTCATTTAAAAACTGAATTTTGTATTTACTCAATTTATCTTTGTCTAATATTGAAATTTGTTTTCATGATCTGAAACATTTAAGTGTGATAAATGTGCAAAAAAAAGGGAAGGGGACAAATACTTTCTAACAGCATTTTACATTTAAATGAGTATTAACTATAGAATCATTTAATCAGTTTGACTTGTAATTAGCACAATGCTTTTATTTCATCATGTTCTAAAGAAGAGAAATAATCCTAATCTTTCCCTTATCTACTCTGTTTAGCACTGATATCCGAAACGTGATCCAAAAGGAGCAACTGGACTAGAGCGACAGATAAACGCCTCCTTTTAGAGGCTAGACCAAGTCTAGCTGCCCGTTTTGTGTCAAGTTTTGGGTAACCATGAGCTAGGTGACCTAGAACCTACACAGACATGCTAAACAACTTTTTTACATGAGCATACACAGAGCCTGAGGCACAAAGCCTGAGTTTGAAACAGTTAATCATCTCTTTTGTTACATCAGTTCTCTATGACAGCCTGAGTATGTTGAGCTAATTCTATAGAACACTCTAGGTGGTACCCGCATGCATAAGTGTAACACCAATAATGGCTGCATTCTATTGTAAAGTGTCTTTCTGTGGCTTGAAAGAGCAGAGCTGCTGTTTTATAGACCTACCTCATTGCTAATGACATTGCTAATACCACCTTGTAGAAAAGGCTTTGACTGTTCACATCTTACAGGTACAGTTAGAAGTAATGACAGCAAACAGAGGTCAGAGTATTTTTTAGTCTTTGGATCTGAGATTCTAAAAAGAAATACTAAAACGGAAAAAAATGAGTGGTTAAGAGTGACACAATTTACTTTAACATGGTAACAAAGAGATGAGCAAAAATGTACTAATATAGATGGATAGATGGATGAATGGATGTCCAAAGACCAAAAGATGCACAGACTAATAAATTCACATTACCTACTTTACATAAATACAAACAATAATGTTTCTTAACCTGTATGCACCATCAGAGAGCCAAATATGAAGAAAATCATTCAGTAAAAATTGACTGCAGTGTTTGTAACTCACCCGTACAGGCACAATGGGCTTGTTCAGAGGACCCGGGACAGGAGAGTTCAGTGACAGTCGCAGCCTCTTCAAGTCCATAGCAGGGACTGGACTGACTGAGTCTCTTCCCAGATCAGGACTTTTGTTCCTTTCTGGTGTTGGGTCTGTCAGGGAAAACAGAACAAAACAAAAACAACACACAAATAACACTTTAGGAATGTTAGGTTGGGAAAACCGATGTAAAGATCATGGTTTTATCTTTTATACTTAAAAGCCTCTTTTCATGACTCGATTTCTGCCTTTGATTAGTAAAATGAGTGTATAATACCAGAAGCAACAACTGCCCTGCATGTGCTGCTGACAGACATCTTTTAGAGATGCATTTTAACTGAAAACCAAGCTAAACAGAAACATAATGTCATTTATTCTTCTATTTTATTTCCATTCTTTTCTTTGTTCATTGCAGTAAAAGCATTAAATGATATAGACCACTGACTAAGGTTGTCAAAATGTTTTATACTTAATGGATCAATAATATGAGATTAAAAAACATTCTTTAAACATTTGATGCTAGAAAAAGTTCCCCCATTTTTCAAACCCAGACTGCCATGAGCAGAAGAGAGAGAGCAACTTGGTAGAGTAACGAAGGGAAGGGAGTGAGCAGCTCCTATACTTACTAAAAGGATGGTTAGTTTTGTAAATGTAAATGGAATTTCCTTCAAGTAAAAAAAGAAGAAGAAAAAAAAAAATATATATATATATATATATATATATATATATATATATATATATACAGGATCAGCACAGTGCCAGGTGATCCTGACCTGTGACAACATGGCGTTGCTTTCTTGTGTTAAACTGGTGGTTTACAGGCCATTGTGGTGAGGGAGGCAGGTGCATCTGGGTTTTTGGGGGGATTCTGAGAGAAGTCTTTGTTGGTATGTTTTACATGATTGTCTATGGCACTGATTAAAATAAAAAAATGAAATAGAAAAATTAAAACTGAGAGATGCGTCTCTATGATTTGGATATGAACATGTTCCTTCATACTTTTTACCACACTGAGGGATGAACCAGTCACTGATTTAGTTGAAAACACAGAAGTGAGCCATGTCTGACTGGGAAATAAAAAGTAAAGACACACATATATGTAAGACATTACCAAGGCCAAAATGTGCATACCTTCAAAGTGAGAGAAATGCTTTTGCTTCTCTGTTAAAATAGAAAGATAGACAAGAACAGGACACTGAAATGTGACTAAGAAATGATGCAAAGGTGAGAAAGCAAAGATTGAGTAAGACAAAGATCACGAATGAAAGACTTAGCTCAGAGTATCATAATTAAATGGCACGTGCAGAAGCATGTTTCTGAAATATTTCTTATCCTTGCTATCATCAGCTGACAGGTCTTCTCACCTCTGTTGTGTTGCAGTAGGACTATGGTGGGGTTAACTGTACTGGTGCAGGGATAAACAGAGCTGGAGGTCAATGTTGGACAGGTTTGAATGTCAGTGGAGGACGGGGACTGATCTTCATTGTTTTCTGGTGAACTGGGCTGAAAGTGAAAGAAACTTTGCTGTAAAAATCCTAAAAGATGTAAGAATTAAAATCAAATGCAGATCTCAAACTAAAAGGAGAAAACAAATTTTAGAATTATAAAACCACAAAGAACTGAACAAAGATCCTGTGTTTAGTGGGATGGAATTGAACGTACCTGGCACTCAGTGTTGTTTACAAGAGGTAAATCTGCTATGGTGCCCTTGCCTCCTTCGGCCAATCCTGCTTTAGTGCTGTCTCCATTAATCTGGCTTGTCCAGCCACCTATAAAAAGCCCACAGCTCTCTCAGTTTGGTAGCCAGTGCAGAGAGAATATTACAAACATGGAGGATGAGACAAAACGTACAGTATTTTAGCTAACCGCTGGTAAAGTTTCTCCCGCTTTCATTCTGCAGGGTGTGAATGTCTCACTCAGTGGTTTTGGTGTGCAGAGATGTCAATATGCCCCGAAAAGGAAAAAAAAAAAAAAAAAGATTCTCCCACCATCTCTGAACTTTGTCGTTAGAACAAAGCATGTATTCAGAGAGCAGCAAAGGCTGTTTGTTCCAGTGGCCTTTATATTCAGGCTTTACAACAATTAATGCATCTCCCTCAAAGACTTTGCCAGCCTCCAGTCCAGTTCCAATCTGCTCTTGGTAACAAACAAGCACACAGTCAAGGCGCCTCTTTCCAAAGAGCAACGTGGGCAGTCTCAAACAAAACAGGCCTTTGACGCTCAAATGACAAATCTCTATTCTGAGCATGCCTGACAACTAAACGCAATCAAAACACAAGGAGACACATAATCCTGTAAAACAGCAGTCCTAGTCCTCATGAACCTGGCCTTCAGAGACCATCTTTACTCCAGTCAAACTGACTTTAAAGGCCTGTGGGATGTTATCACATGTAAAGACCAGAATGAAACACTCACATCCAACAGGGTCATGCAACTATTACTGTCATCTTAGCATTTATTTCATCATTTAAAGGGCTGTTCTGAGGTAGCTGTGACATCAGCTCTGACATACCTGCTGTTGTGATGTCATCTGGCTCTTGGCTGACGTGGCCCTCATCATCTATGTGGACTAGGGTGGCCCGCAGAGTCACCACTCCCTTTCCTTTGCACACTCTGCTGGGGTCCATATCTGCAAACACAACAGTCACATTTTCAGGTTTTACATGCACGGTTTTATGTGGTGCACTCACTCAGAGCTGCTGGGAATTCAATTTTAAAGTTACCTCATGGCCTCCATGTTAAAAATAGAACCATAAAATCAGAACCAGGCCATCACATTAATGTCCTAAAACTAAAGGCACTGATCACACCATTTAGTGTTAGTGAGCCTCTTCTGGGAACTACTGACTTTTAAAAGCAGCCTTCTAGGTGAGTGAGAATTATCCAAATGATCTAGGCTCTAAGCAGAGAGATGCAGCACCTGCAGTAGGAATCAGATCAGGAGAGCCTTTCATGGTCAACAAGGGAGTGATCCTGACAGCACAGACTGATCGAGGGCCTGAGGGGATTTCAAAAAAGACACATGCAACATAAACACAACAAGCAATACCAGCAGTTTAAGTGAAAAAAAGAAATATGCTGAGACTTCTGCACTTGCAGAGGCTCTCACTTTCAGTATGCAGACAGTGGTGAGAATTATCCCCTAGATCAGTGATACTCAACGTGTGGCTCTTTTGTGATGATTTGTGGCTCCTTTATGTCTCAGTTTGAAATATTATTCCCCCAGAAAAACTTAGAAAAGGGAAACTTTGACCTCAGAAATGATCTATTGCAAGTCACATTAATCAGTTTGTCTGTCTTTGTCTGTTGATTTCTATTGCCCTTATTTGCAATTTTTTCCATTTTTTTTCTTTTTGTTCACTTTTAATCAATTTTCACCTCTTTAAGTCTGCTTTTGCCACTTCTTTTAGCTACTTTTTGTCCATTTTTGCCACTTTTCACCAATTTTTTGCCACTTTTTGCCCATTTTTCCTACTTCTTTGCCCATTTTAGTCACTTTTACACTCATTTTTTGCGCTGTTTTTTGAACCATTTTTGCCACCTGTAATTCAATTTTTGGTAACTTCTCCCCCTTTTTTGCCATTTTACATCTACTTTGTCCCATTTTCACCCTTTTTTGCCCCTTTTCAATGATTTTTGACCATTTTGCCACCATCAACGTATTTTTAAAGCCACTTTAACCCTTTATTGACATTTTTCACCACTTACATTGTGGCTCTTGCAAAGGTTTTTCTTTTTTTTTTTTTTTTTTAACAATTTGGCTCTTTGGTTGAGCAGAGTTTAGTAACACTGCTCTAAGGCAAGGCTAACCAAAGGAGGGAAAACAGGGACAACTTTCTGGGGCCCAGGTAAGACCGAGGTAGGGTCCTTGAGGTCCACAAAACAGCCCATGGTAAAGACAGCCATGTTTTATTTTTAACCTGTATTAAAAGTATATATGATATCTTATCACCTTATCAGTCAGGTTTCAGAAAAAGGCATAGCACTGTCACAGCTGCACTGAAAGTGGTAAATGTGCTGCATTTTTTATTGACCTGTCCAAAGCTTTCGACACAGTCGACCATGATGTTTTAAAACTTAGACTTCTGAGCTCAGGACTCTCAGAAGAAGCTGTTGCTTGGTTTTCTAACTATCTTAGTGGTTGGTCGCAGTACAGATATGATGGTGTATGCTCGGTTATTATATCTGTCCACAAGGGTGTGCTGCAGAGCTCTGTATTCGGCCCACTTTTATTTACCATTAATGTGAATAATCTCGGTCAAAATGTGTCAAATGCGACATTTCATTTTTATGCTGATGACACCATTGTGTATTGCTGTGCTGCATCTCTTGCACAAGCTGTTGAAAATTTGCAAAATGCCTTTGTGGTCATTCAAAATACACTGCATGAACTGAAACTTGTTTTAAACGCAGATAAGACCAAGCTAATGTTTTTTACCAGATCAAAGACCAGGTCACAAAATGTTCCTGTGCTTCCTACTGTTGATGGAAAGGAGATCGAGGTTGTACACTGTTACAAATACCTGGGTATTTTAATTGATGACTCTCTTAATTTTAAATCACATGTTCTGTGTCTTGTGAAAAAGCTGAGACTAAAACTGGGTTTTTATTTCAGAAACAAGTTGTGCTTATCTTTTAATGTTAGAAAGCGGCTTGTCGCTGCAACTTTTTTACCTGTTTTAGATTGTGGTGATCTGTTGTACATGCACACCTCTGCACAGTGTCTCCATATGGTTGATACAGTCTACCATGCATCCTTGAGGTTCATTACAAACTGTAAAGCTCTGACTCACCACTGTGAGTTGTACTCTCGGGTTGGATGGCCTGCTTTAGCGACCCGGAGGCTCATTCATTGGTACACCTTTACTTATAAGGTAATATTTGGTCTGCTTCCCCTCGATCTATGTGTTTTTATCATGCAGAGAAGTACCGGACAGTATTCTTTGCGTTCTCAGGACCTCTTTTTGCTCTCCGTCCCAAACGCTCAGACAGAAATTGGGAAAAGGGCTTTTGGGTACTCTGCAGCCTCAGCCTGGAATCAGTTGCAGAATGACTTAAAGCTCAAGGAACTGGTGTCCTTAAATGTTTTTAAATCTAAAATAAGAGACATGGAAGCAGGAGGATATCAGTGTTTTAACTCGGCTGTTTGAACAATTGATTCCCCGGATATGACTCATAGATGGTTTTAATCCGAAACGTTGTGCTTTGTAAATTGTACTTTGTCTCTCTTTGTATTTCCATCTGTAACTTTGTGTTTTTTGCTGCTACCTGTCTTGGCCAGGTCTCCCTTGAAAAAGAGGTTTTTAATCTCAATGGGACCAACCTGGTTAAATAAAGGTTAAATAAAAAGTAAATAAAAAATAAACATGGCAAGGCTAAACCAAAGGGACACTAGAACATGATATTAAGAAGAAATCCATGCTGTGGATCTTAGTTAACTGTGATTAATCTTGACAGCCCTGATTTATACTAATAAATCACATCTGAGGAGGGCCAGTTTTCTGGGTTTTTAAAGAACCCAGCAGTTCCTGCAGGGAGTCTTTCTAAGGAAAGGTATTTGGGTTTCTTTGTTCTGCATCAGAAATCAGCTACTCATCTACAACTCACTTCTATTTACTCTGCTGAGTTAGAGCAGTGTTACTCAACCCAAGAGCCAAATTTCTGAGAAATACCTTTGCAAGAGCCACAATTTAAGTGGTGAAATGTGTCCAAAAAGGGTTAAAGTGTAGATAAAATCAGATAAGGGTAGCAAAAAAGGGCAAAGTTGGCATAAAACGGCAAAAACTAGGCAAAAAGTGGCAAAAAAGGGCAGAAAGTGTCAACAATGGGCAAGAAGTGACAAAAAATTAGTTACAAGTAGCTAAAATGGTTAAAAAGTGGCAAATATGTAATAAAACATAAGTGGAAAGTGATTAAAATGGCAAAAACAGCCAAAAGTTGGATAAAACAGGCAAAAAGTGGCAAATACTTGTCAAAATGTGAGTGAAAAGGGATTAAAATGAGCAAAAAGGTGGAAAAAATGGGCAAAAAGCAGGATAAAAGTGGCAAAATGTGAAACAAGTGGCCAAAGAGAACTATAAAGGGCAATGGAAACATACAGACAAAAAATAATTGTTCACAATAAAGTTTAACATTTAAAGCTTACTGTATAAGTGTGGGAAACAAACTAATTAATGTGACTTGCAAAGGATATTTCTGAGATCGTTTCCCTTTTTTAAAAGTTTTCTGGGTGACAAAGATTTCAAATTAAGACATAAAAGAGCCACAGATCTCCAGGGCCATGCGTTAGGTGTCACTGATTTAGAGCCATCAGAATATGTACTTAAGAGCCAGAACGCTTACAGGGAGCTGAGGATGGTCTTATGCTGCCCTCTTCTGGAGAGCCCTGGAAGAGAACACAAAAATGTAAACGTCACAGTGATGTCAGGAAAAGAAACTTCTACGTAAAAATCAAATAAAGAATTGTTTTACCTCGTTTTAGGTGTTTTTCATTAGTGTCACTTTAAAGGAATCATAAAGAAAACTATTCATGTCATTCTCTTCTGTTTCATCACTCATTCATCTTGTTTTTACTGTAAGTATATATAGGTAAGTATATTTATCAGAATGAACCTTGGTAAACAGTTTGAGCTTATCTCCTGTATGTATGCTAACAGCCAAAATAAGCACAAAACAGCTACAAATCAGATTCATAGAAACCTCCACACTCTAATCTCTGATGTGAGCACATTAAAGGATCTACTCTGCATGTCATTTCTCCAGCTGGGTGTTTGACTATCCCTGAACCAGTGATATAAAAATCTTTATGTGTATTTCTGTTGGGAGGAGAGGATGACAACAAATATCTGCCAGTCTGATCTGCATCAGTGAAGCATGAATAAGCAACACCAAGGCCACCAGAAAAGTAGCCATTAGCATTTCCTGTTGCTCTGCTGGGCCTCCCATTGTGCCGGGCCAGCACGGCTGATTTAGAAGTCCTCCTTATTTAAAAGGCAGGGAGTGAGGCTGATCGAGTCAAAACACAGACACACATGAGGAAGAAGGCACTCGGGCACGCAAACACAGATACAAAAGACAAGCGCTACATTCACAGGCTATCAAAAATAGATTAAACAAAATAGTGCGTAAAATTCAAGAAGCTTTCAGATTTTATCATCTCTTATTGTATTCTTAGTTTACGCTGCATTATTTGTGCTCTATGTTTGGACATAAGGTAAACAAACCAACCTGCAGAACAAGCGAGCGTTCCAGCTGGAAACTCTGTAAATAAGCTCCAATGAATGAGGGGAAAATGGGAGCAACTCCAACATGTTCCCGGGGGAAAAGCTACGACCTTTTTAAACATCTCCTAGTCTCAGAGCCGAGCTGTCCTTAAATATCAGCACCCTGGTGTGTATTTTCAACATCTTTGCTTCATTTTATGTTTACCACTACTATTATATGTCTGTATCTCTCTTATGTATAGATATAGATATAAATATAGATATATAGATATAGATCTAGATGGGTATAATCTGTTGTTAAGGGTTTTTGAATCCCTCCTTTTTCATAGATAGAGTGTGGATGGCAGCTTGTAGGCCACTTTGCTGTATAAACACACAGATAAACCCCAGCCTTTTTAGGAAGAAATGCCACAGAACAGAGCAGGGCATAGAATAATCCATCAACCATCAAGCTAGCCTGCGAAAAAGACAAGACCGCCTCAGGAGCCCAGAGATGGCCGGCGAGGATCTGGCCAAGATAAACATGAAATACGAGCAGCCATAACTGCAGTTTACCTGAACGAACAATCACACCTTACAATCTCGGCCGCTGTCTGCTTATTCTGTCTGCTGAGGATATCTGCCACAAAAGAGGAGATCAGATTAAACAGGAGAATGATCTGAGCTCACATCATGGTAAACTGGAGCCAGAGACTTTGAGGTTTCCTTTAAAGCTCTTATAGTCGTAGCCTCACTGATCTCTTGCTTATCAAACTTTACATTTAAAGGGATATTTCAGTATTTTTGGAGTTGGGTTGTATAAGGCAATTAAAGTGGCATTAGCCTCCAGACATTTTCGTCCTTTATCCACGACACACTTAGGGAAGCTAGGCTATACAGCACTACAGACGGGTACAGCTGTTCCACATAAGTCTGTGAGTTTAAAGTAAAAATGAGCCAAATCACGATCTTGGCTCAGTTGTATGCTATATTGAAACAGTTGAAGCCTCTGTGTTTGGCACTAATTTGCAATGCAAGCTCTCATGTACGTGCTCTCACATACAACAACAAATGAGCAGTTTCAACTCAAGTGCCATTGAGGTGCCAAGGAAATTCTTGTATGACAGAGTATACAGAGGAACAACATCTGCAGATGGAGATTTAGCAGGAAGACAGAGAGGGGAGACACTTGAGTGAGCGATCCCAGGTTACCTGGTGGTGTAGGTGTGAAAACTGTGAGCCCAAGAACACAGAAAGCCGCTGCTGTCATGAGTGGACCTAAAGGCCGGCTCAGACTACGTAATTTGTTTTGGTCATTCATGACAGAACCATGTCAGACTATACAACAAAAATCTTGCCCGACAACCTGGCCACTCTACAAGAGTGATCCTGACCACTTGCGTATGCTGACGTCACCACCACCAAAATTTACACATTAGTCTTAGGGAATAAATGGGGATAAAAAGTAGTTAATCTTGTAAATAATGATGCAAAAATAATGAGCAAATGCTCTCCTGTTATTAAACATCAGGATTCACGTTGCTGACGTCAGGTCAGGGTGTCAAACTAGACGACGATGTAAGAAAAATCCTGACATGCTAGTCTTGTTTAATGGTGGTCACATTGGACGCATTGTTTATGTTACACTACAAGACTGTTTGTTATTCCAGATGCTCTAAATCAGGCCCAAGTTTTGATGATGAGCTGCGGCAGTGCAGTCTGAGCCGCCTTTTAAGCCTTGTCCAGAACAGAGACGAAAACGATATACTTCATTTTTATTTTTAAAAAGTTTTCCGTAAATACAGGACCATTTCAGGAAAAATCTGTGTAACCACAGAACCTCTGAAAACGCTGTAGTATGCCAAGCCTTAAGTGGCGCTGTATTGCTGCTACAGTAATGCACCAAAAGAGAGAAGAAGATCACAGAAAACTGACACAAACTTTCTCCTGGTTGACCTTCTGGTTTTTCTCCACATTGAATTTTAGAACATCTGGTGTCTGCTGTTCTCTGTGGTGGTAAAGGAGCATCAGATTTTGCTGTTAAAGGCATAACAAGCTCAGTAGCTTCTGCAGCACGAACACACCCCTGTAATCTATTGTTGTTTTGGTTTGATCCGTGCATGTGGAATAAGAGGCCTACACTTATGTGTGACGTAATCGTTTCAAGAACGATGCAGTTGGCTGTCAACACGGAGAGGAAACGGTAAGCCTTTACAGATTTGTTCACTCTGGGACCCTGTTTTTAAAAAATAGCTTTTACGACCTCCCAAAAAACGCTGTTTCTGTGTGGATGAAACGCCGATATGACAAAAAACTTTTACGTATACTCCTGAATTCGTCTCTGTGTGGATCTGGGCCTTAGTCACAACACTTCTTCAGGACATTTACCTGCAGCCTGCATCACCCCCCATCCAGAGTTACCTGCTGTACGAAAGGCTGCTGTTTTATGGACCTTCTTCAACTTTCTGAAAATAAATTTGAAAAATCAACCCCAACCAGAAGAACTGGATGGAAACCTGCCATCCAGGTAAGTTTATGGCTGTGGCTTTATTCTTCTAACATAGGGGTGTCAAACTCAAGGCCCAGGGGCCAAATCCGGCCCGTGGTGCAGTTACACCCGGCCCACCAGATCATATGATATTTTTATTATAACTGGCCCACCAGTATGAGGTCTGCAGATTTCCTCCAGTATAAAAATGTAAACTTAATTTTGATGATTTATAATACCTTGTCAAGTCATAAAAACTAGAAAAAGTAAACAGTAAAAATAATTGGATAAAAAGTCAGGAACGTGGGGAAGAAATTTTTGTTTTTCTGTAATTTCAATTTTGCATCTCACAGTTATGATTAAAAGTTATGGATTTGACATTTTATTTCATATTTGATTTTTTAATCTTATATTCTTACCTTTTAGATTTAAATTTTTAATCCCATTTTTACTTTTAAAGTCATGATTTTTACTTGGATCTCACGTTTTGACCTTTTTCAACTCCTAACTTGAACTTTTATCTATTTTTTTTTACCTTAAAAATGCATGATTTTTAACTTTGTTTCAAATGTTGACATTTGAAACTTGTGATTTTGATGTTTACCTCATATTTTGACTGTTAAAAATCATGATTTTGAATTTTTATCTCACTTTTTGACTTTTAAAATTCATGGTTTCAGTATTCTATCCCATATTTTGCCTTTTGAAAACATTGTTTTGATTTTTAAATATCATTTTTTTACCTTTTAAACTTATAAGCTTGACTTTTTATCTCAGATTTTAAGTTTTTAACGTATCATGTTCACCTTTTATAGCTAAATCATTTACCATCAGTTTTTTACCCCTACAATTCATTTCTGGTGAAAATAAGGTTGGCATTTTATGTTTAAATATTGACCCTGTAAGGCCCTCAGGTTAGACCCAAGTTCAGAATCTGGCTCTGCTGTGACTGAGTTTGACACCCCTGCTCTAACAGCTGATAGACAAGCTACAGTCAGCATATCTTCTTTATTAAAACACTGTGTCAGCTGTTAAAGTAGAAAACTATGATGAAGTTACTAGATTTGCTTCAGTTTGTTTTTGTTGTCTCTGTCAAAGCCACAGACCCAAACAGCTGATCGGCAGATAGGCAGAAGAGCAGGTAGCAGCTTTCATTGTGAAATAGCACCAAACACAGAGGTTTACAGTTTCTGATATACTGAGCCAACGTTGATATTTGGTCCATTTTTACCTCAAACGCTCTAAATCACTGGATGCAACTTTACCCGTCTGTAACACTGTAAGCCAAGCTTCTCCAAGCAAGTCGTGTTTAAAGGAGCAACACGCGGAAATCTCTGGAGGCTAATGCCACTACTATTGCCAACTACCTCATACAGCTTAATTAAAAAAAAACAAAACAAAAACAAAGTACCCCTTTAAAGCTGGCTTGATCATTGACATCCTGTATTAAGTGATCATAGGTCATGCATTAGTAATTTTTAAAATAACACTTACAGATAGTTTGGTGTGATCTCTCCAAGCTCCAGACCAATGAAAGTTTCTAACACATAAGCAGGAATGCAAACTGAAGGCATGACAGCCCATTAGTCTGACATCCAATAGGATACAACTAACAAACAAATACTGTTAGTACTTCTGCCAAAGCATCACTGAAGATCGGTGCATTACCAGTCTCGTGATCTGCAGAGCAGTTGATGGTTGATTGTCCACGTACGTCAAGTCCCTCTGGAGACTCCTTAGACTTTGACTGAGCCCTGAGGGTCTTGTGTGGGACAAGCCCAGTTGTGACCTTGACTCTTGCTTTGTAGGGGGTCTGTTTGGTTTTTGACAACAGGCGCACCCAGATGGACCTGTCATCACATGCCACCCTGGAATGTGTCACCCACTCAACAACTGTGCATGCAGAGCGCTGCATAAATGTACCAAGAGCATCAAAACGTCGCTGAAGGGTCGGCCCATGAGACAGAAACACAACAGGAGGATTATGGGAAATGTTCTTCTCCATGACCCAACCCTCCGGAGGTCTTAAATCATCCATCAGTATCCTGAACTACAGAAAAGGCTGTTATTTATGACAAATACACTGAAAATGTAGAAAAATAATCGTATCAAAGCACAAAAAGGAGATGCATATCTCTACAACAAAGTTAGGGCTGTAAATTAAAGTGTTTACTGATTATCATTTTTAAACATCAACTCAATTGTTTTTACATCATTTATTTTTTAATAAACAGAACCTCCTTTTATCATCTACACCATTGGTTCCCAACCTATGGTCTGGGACCCCCAGGGGGGTGAGGCTTTGCCTGCTCTGTGGCTGCCAAAATTAGATTTGCAAATATCGACAAAAACCATGATAAAGCCATGATTAAGTCGTTTATATAAAGGTCATTTGATAAGAAAAGCATGCATAGGCCTTTTTAGGGTTTTATCAGTGAAACAATTAAAATCTATGTTGATTTGTGGCAGCAGTGTGTCACTTTTTCTTCTCTCTTATATCCTGGAAAAATGGTTGGGAAACACTGGGAAAGAGGCGGTGTTTCTCCCAGACTGTCCCTCTCAGGGCTGAGGTTAGAGATAAACACCCGTCTCTGACAGTCACACCAACAGCACAACTAAGAGTCACTAATTCACCTACGGGACTGTGGGACGCACCATAAAACTGACAATCACAAAAGTTTGAGTACTTTTAATCTGTGCATTTGTTTGGACCAGGACATTTCACTTATATACTTTTTGATTTGTTAAAAATAGCCATAATTTCACGACAAGATTTTTTCTTTCCCTGCTCCTTTGTGGCCATGTAATGAATTTGAACATTTCTTTGTGAAAAAATGTGAATTTTACCATGACTAGAATAAATACAAATGAAACAAATCACAGGACACAGATTTAAATGAACCAGTCAAAGCTGTTTCATCCATTCGTCTCCAACTTTTTGTCAGGATTGTTCTGATTCTGATACCAGTATTGTAAATACGTCCAATACTGCTTAGATGCAGGTATTGGTATCAGTGAGTACACAAGTTTATGCACTGATCCGGTACCGTTTTGTTTAGCTTTATATTTTGTTTCGTTTAGCCATGCTAAATGTTAGCACTATAAATCGAAAATACATTCTTTGCTGCTGGAAAGCAAGTCATGCACGTGCTACTGTTTTTAGAGCAGCAAAGACGAACCAAAGGCCCCACAGCAGCAGCATGAATGGTGTCTACCTGACAGTTTTTTCTAATGTGATCGTTAAAATGCCTTCCAGACCGGCGCTGTAGTACACGACAAGAAGTGACACACTATATCATAAGTTAAATAACTTTTGATTTATAAATCGTTGCCTCTTACTTGTTTTTTCGTCCTTCCCATTGATGCTATCGATGCCTTTGAATCCTTGCAGCAGCATTTTCAGTGAGCCTGGAACTTGTGTGACTTTTGGAGACTTCAATTATAAGATCCACACCAGTAAACGCAACATTGAACAGCTTTTTTATCCATTTAATCAAATTACAATAGTTTATTACTGCTAGCTTGAAGGCTAATGTGAATGCTAACCGCCATATTATGTACCCTTTGTTAGGGTCTGTCGGCCAGTTGCAGGCTGTTCCATAATCACATCAATGAATAGAGCATAATGGAGGTAGAGCGAGCCTGTGATGCAGCCCCCTGTATTATGGTTAATTTAATATTTAGCAGTAAAACTCAATAATCAGCAGAAAAACAACTTTAGGCTCACAGATGCTCTACATATGATTCTATTTGCTGAGCCATGTTCTGAGTCAAATACAGCTCTAAATAATTTGCTCGTCTGCACAGCCAGTCCAGAAAGCTCACACTGGTATTGGATCAGGACTCGGTATCAGCACCTTGGTATCAGGATCATATCGGGAAGGAGAAAATGGTACCGGAACAACTTTTGGTCAGCTTATTGTGAAATCCTTGGAGATTAAAAGTTATGCAAGGAATTTATGGTTGTCAGAGGGGATGAAATCAGCTAAAGGTCAGTTTGTGAGAAGTATTTTGGCCCGGATATTTACAGACCGCCCACTAATAACAGGAAGTTAATGCTCCTGAGTTTTCACTTACATTCCTACAAGCATAAACACCTGGATGGACATTTGGTTCATCCTAATGCCCATTTCAGACCGGCTGCGTGTTTTTCTGCATGCAGCTGTCTCACATGTCCGCTCCAGCACACACCGTCACAGCTTTCATTCACGCCGCTTTGTGCTGCATGTTGGCTGTATCTCCCAGCTGTCACAGCCATGCCTTTATTTAAAAGTTTACCAGAGTAAATCTACACACAAGTGACCTCATTCATTCTTTAGCCAAACTGAGCTAGGGAAATGTAAAAAAAAAAGCATTCAGTACAAACAGAGGGATTTTCTCTGCAAACCAGAGGTTTACCCGGACGGTATATCCTGTGGTCTGTCTCACCGATGTGGAAAGAGAAAGCTTCTGTTCTGATGCAGCGAGTTTGTTATGGTCACGTTTTTGTGTCGGTTCTTTAACTGTTGGACCTCTGCTGATGATACATGCCGACATTTGTTCTTGTTGCTTTGTTTTTCTGTTTGGCTCTGCAAATGCAAGCACTTTGTAACCCCAGAGGGTTTTTTAAAGGTGCTATACAAAATAAAATAGTTGAAGTTCAGAGAAAAACATCATAAGACAGGCTTGTGGCCTTCATCAGGGTCACCAAGAAACTCTGCAAACATATTCTACCAATGCTGGCATAAAAATCTGCTACAAGAAGTTAAATACAAGACTATATTTATATTTTTGTTTTCTATTTTGGCCTGGAGTAGTGCGCCCCTCATGTAAAAATAGGCAAGCCTTCTATTCCCCTAGATTCTCTGTGGGTAGGCAGGCAGTCTGAAAGCTCTGAACACTCCTTAACATGCAAAAAAAAAAAAAGAAAGAAAAAAAAGAAAAAGAAAATCAAGCCGTGTCTCGGCCAAGATGCGAGTCTCCTCCAGTCTGAGATGGGCTTAAGAGAGTGATGGCATACTCAATTTATCTCTAAGTATAGAAACAGAAAACATGTTTTATTTTTTTTAAGTCTCTCTAGGTTTACTTCTAACTGCACTCCAAGTTTCGCATTTCTTCTCTAACCTGTGAGGTGTGTTAAGCTGCTAATGACTTAACACAGTTTAAACTAGCTTCAAACTTCAGTGTTTAGTTGACTGTGACGATGGACAGCCCTGCGTAAAAATGCTGTTACAGTCATAGTGCCACCATCTAAGACCCAGTATTTGATTATGGCTTACAGCTCATGAAAATCAAAAATCCACCACCTCAAAATATTACAATATTGCAGAGAAATCCAGTTTGCAAAAGTTTCCTGAGCCTTCATTCTCTATCTGTGGTTTAGTTTACACAACTACAATCATGGAGAAGACTGCTGAATGGACTTCTGTCCAGAGGACAATCATTGATGCCCAACACAAGGAGGGTAACAGAAGATCGATGCTGGAGGGGCAGGCTGTCCTCACAGGGAGGTTATATCAGAGCAGATTCATGGGAGGTTGACTGGAAGGGAAAGGTGTGGTAAGAAAAGGAGCACAAGCTCAGCCTTCAGAGGACTGTCAAACTAAGCAGATTGAGGACTTAGAGGAGCTTCACAAGGACTGGACTGAGGCTGGAGCCAGTGGTTCAAGAGCCACCACACAGACGGGTCCAGGAAATGGGGTGTGGTCTTCCTAGTGTGGAGCCACTCCTGAACCTGAGACTGCATCACAAGTGTCACATCTGGGCTAAGGGGAAAAAGAACTGGACTGTTGCTCAGTGGTTCTTTTCAGATAAAAGTAGATTTAGCATTTCATTTGTAAATCCAGGTCTCAGAGTCTGGAGGAAGATTGGGGACACATGGAATCCTTCAGTGCTTGAAGTCCAATGTTTCCAGTCTCCATAGTCAGTAATGGTTTGGGGTCCATGTCATCTGCTGCTGTTGGTCCACTGGTCTTTATCAAGTCCAGAGTCCATGCTGTCAGCCATCTAGCAGTGGGACTTCAGAGACCTTCATGCTTCCATTTGCTGAGAAGCTTTATGGAGATACTGATTTCCTTTTCATCCGCCCACAGTGAAGTCAAAACTACAAGAAACTGGTTTACTGAACCTGGTGTTACTGTGTTTGACTGGCGAGCCAACTAGTCTGACGTGACCACCACGGATCTTTGGAAGATGAGAGCATAGGCACGAGAAGGTGGGTGCTGAGGGTGCTGCAGCACCCCCTGCTGGCAGGCAGTATGAGCACACAGACAATGTGTAAACAATCACAACTTAAAATATTTAGCCTCTTTTTACAACAGCGTGTCATAGTCATACATTTCGTGTCAGACCTGACAACAGTCTTAATCACGTCAGGTCAAAGTGCATTGACAAGTCTTGCCTGCATGCAACTCACTCTTCTGCAGGATCTTACGAAAAGAAAAAGATTAAAAACAGCCACCAGTGTTGCTGGTTTTCTGGGTTACCTGCATCCACAAACTAAGGAGCTGAAAGTTGAAAAAGTTAGTCGAGTTTGCCTCTGCCTGCGTGTACATGTCTGTGGCCTCTTCTGAGAAGTCATTCCCCAAACTTAGACGGTTGAAACCATGGCTAAGGACACCGTGACTCAAAAAAGATTGGCACACATGGCTCTGCAGCACATCCATCAGGATGTTTTGAACAAGTTGGACATTGTGCCTTTGACACAAATCTTTGTGCAGCGCACAGCAGAGCACACGGCCACCTACAGCGTCATCATTTAAAGTAAGTTAGCTCAGTTATATTTTGCTGTAAATATACATATATATAATTTTGGCTACACTGGATTTTTGCACAGTAAAGTCATGGGTCAGAGCCAAATAACACCGTTCAAACATGCATGTGAAGTTTGTATTTAGTAGCTTTTTTAAAAACACAGAAAAAGCACACAGTAACAGATGCACTGTTGGTCGGTGTCTTTGGTGGTTTTAGTTGTTAAAGATATGTTTTACGGTTTGAGTTGTGTGCAAGGGGCTTGCGTGGACTTCAACAATGTGTGTATGCGGTGTTTATGGGAAATGTGAGGGAACTGAGCTTTGGTTTTTGTGTAGTCTTTTGTTACACAGTGTTTGTGCCTTTGCAGAAAAATTAAGGAATAATGCTTTTGTTTGATTCATGTGTGTTAAGTTAAGAACATTTCTGGTATTGCAATGTAAACAGCATTTCAAAGATATTAAAGCGGCTAATGATCGTGTTTGTTTTGGCCGTATCTGAAGTTGTCACCTTAACTGAATGAAGGTGTGTCAGCACCTGCACATAAACAGTCATGCACGCACGTTTACCTTGCAGCAGTCCTAAGCAGAAACATGTTCTCATGGATGAGAGACACCAGACTCAGCAAAGATGAGCTGAAGGCTGCTATCAGAGCAACCCAGGCTTCATGCTGATGTAGTAGGAGCCGTAACCACGTACTGCATAAATGAACAGATGGTTAACATTTCTGCATCATAAATCTGTTTTGTAATAGTGAATTTTTTATTCTTCTGAGCTGTAAACTGTAATCATCAAGATTAAAACAAGAAAGTCTTGAATACTTCACTTTGTATGAAATCACTTCAGCATACATAAGTTTAACCGTTTGATTAAAATTACTGGAAAAACTGAACTCTTCAATGTTTTCCCAGACTTTTTGAGATACACTAGTACGAGCCTAAGGTGACTTCTTCACAGCAGGTTCAGTGCAACGAATCCCTGAGCAGAGACCAGAGGATGCTGAACGCCTTGTGGTTGCAGCACAAAGATGACAGAGCCTCTTCATCGCTGCATCTTTCTAAGGGCTCATACCAGTGGTGTTTTGCTATGATGTGTAAATATTTCATTTTTTTACAAGTGAAAAAAAGAACATTTTTTGGCCGGATGACCTCTGAATAACTAAAATAACTAAAGTGTGGTAGGCAGTCGCCAGAGGCATGAAGATTTAAGGAATTACTATTGAGGAATATGTTTGCAGACACGTCACTAGGCCTTGAAGCCTCTCTGCTTTCCTGATAAAGAGTTTGAACAATGCTGCTCCTTAATTCCTTTGATTTAATTTAAAAAAACACAGAGAAAGGTCTGTTTCTGACAGAAACAAAACTACATCTGCACAAAGCTGCAGACCCTGTTGAATTCTAAACAAAGGCAGGGTGGTAGACGCTGAACTCCAATGATTTGTTTCTCACAGGGTCTCTGAGGCAGTCTCAGGCCACCTTAAAGTGAGCGATGTTAATACAACCCAGCTCGCGTCATATGCCCAGCTGCACCATGGGAGGACAGAAAGGGCTGTTACGTAACACTGTTTGACTTCTGCTTTGTCAACAAACGGCAGAGGGGAGAAAAGTGCTGCTTGTAGATCCCACAAAATAGCTCCAAACATGGCTCGAAAGGTCTGCTCCAGAGCAGCAGCTTATCCCCCTAATTGAGAGTAGAGCTGCCGCCACCCCCCCCAGCTCTCTTCCATAAACAGCTTCCATGCTGGACAGCAGCCTGGGATTCTACACATTCCTCCACCATGCCATTTGAAGTTCATTTCAAACAACTACAGCATAAAAGGAAATGTATGTTCCTTATTCACTGCGGTCATTGTTCACCTCTGAGCAGGATTATACATTCACACAGATTAAGGCATGGCCTTATAGAAAATCTCTGCTGCTTCAAACACTCCAGACTTTTTTTCAATCATACATCACAGCAGCACAAAACTTACTGAGTCTATGGTAACCCTACAAAATTACTTAATATCAAAAATACATCAAATCACATATTTTATTTATAAACCCCAGATGAGAGTGAAAGATGTGTCCTTCCATTAAAGTGGCTCTAGCCTGCCATGATGTCCTGGAGAGGCCTTGGTCGTTATTGGACCGGACATTTGCCAGATCCCCGGGACAGGGAACACTTGGTTGGCACAAGCAAAGGTCCTGAGGAGGAAAACAGTCGGCTGAATGGAGGAAGCAGCCTTTAAAGATGCTGTTCTAGAGAGCTAGCAGGCTTTAGACATGACTGCTAGAATTTTAGAGCAAATGTTACCGAAACGTCTTCAAGCAAGCAGTCTGCCCAGGGCGATACGTGTTCAGAGGTGACAGAAGTCCTCTGATTCTGCTGAAGTAATCGTCACATTAATGCAAGTCACATTAATCAATTTGTTTCACACACTTAAACAGTTGGCTTTCAGTGCCAACCTTGATTTTTTTGTCTATTTCCATCGCCCTTATTTGCCAATTTTTTTTGCCATGTTTTGCCACTTTTAATCCATTTCACTGCTTTAAGTCTGCTTTTGCAACTTTGTGTCCATTTTTGCCACTTTTTCACCATTTTTTGCCTCTTTTATCTTGCTTTTTGCAATTTTTTTCTGTTTTCCTGCCATTTTTTGCCACTTTTCGCCTATTTAAGCTGAATTGCCATTAAATGCCACTCTTTTCCCCATTTGTTGCACTCTTTTCTCCTTTTTCCCATTTTTCCTACATCTTTACCTGTTTTTAGTCGCTTTTTACACTCATTTCTTGCCCTGTTTTGTTGTTTTTTGACCATTTTTGCCACCCGTAATTTCTGGTCACTTCTCTCCAATTTTTGCCCTTTTCCTCCCTATTTTTTCACTTTTTACCCTTTTTTTGCCATTTTATGTCCAATTTGCCCAATTTTCACCAATTTTTGCTGATTTTTAACCATTTTTTCAGTAACCTATTTTTAATGCCACTTTAACCCTACTTTGCCACTTTTCACCACTGAGATTATGGCTCTTGCAATGGTATTTTTCAACAATTTGGCTCTTTGGTTATGCAGGGTTGAGTAACACTGCTCTAAAATGTACTGAAGTATAAAGTAAAAATGATTTCAAACCATCAATGATACACAATAATCCTGAAAATTATAAAAAAGTTTATTTTCAAGAGTTTGGGTCTCCATCCCGAAATATTCCTCATTTTTAACTGTACAGGTTGTTTTCGTCTTACCTGATCAGAGTGTGTTTCAGTTATACAGGTTTGAGGTTTTCAGCTTTTGTTTAAAAAAATCTATTTGCACTAAAACTGACACACAGAAGCAGAACTTATGAAAAACACGACAGAGAAGAGGATGGAGATCACATATGAGCTGATCTCTAATAATCTGATGTTTTTAAGCATTTAAATAGAGTAGAAAAGAACATCATACACAGATGCAGAGAAAACCTAAGAAACTTTACAAGTTACTGCAAAGACTGAAGAACAGGGATGTTCGATATTATCAGCCTGACATCAGTATCAGCAGATATCAGTTTATCTGACGATATCTAAAACTGATATGTTGGCTGTGAATATCAGCATAAATCTACTGTATATTACGGCCATATTTACTAATACATTAGTGGAGGTTTAGGCTGGACCAGCAGACCTACATCAGTCAGGGTCTTTTCTTTGTTCATCCTCATTCTTTACACTTTAAAGTGTCTTAATGCCTAGATGTTTCTTTTTTCATCCTTCAACTTTATAACTTTGCAAAGCAGATGGATTTGCCCATTTCCGTGTTTCTCACTGGTGAATCCATCTTACAAAGCTCCCATATGAACTGTTTGGTGCGAGGGGCAGTACTTTCAGGCGCGGCAGAGTCGTGACGTAAGCAAGCAGCAACAAGAGGCGGAAGACATTAGCGTGGAAGCTGCTAAAGCGCCAGTTTTATCAGAACTTGACGGCATTTCTTGGTTAAAAGAAGAATAAAGAACAGCAGTGAGTTGTTTTCTTTTAAAAAATGACAAAAGTTGTGTACTGACATGTCTACAGTCGCCATGGTTCATGTTGGTTCATGTTGATCATAGCAGACACTTTTTTTTTTTTTCAATGTCTGACATCAATGTTGATTGCAATCTTCAGCCTGACAGTATCGCAATGTTGATTCAATCACTTTTTGCTACCTGGGTTGTCAGCAAGTTGTTGAGTTTTTAGTCTGAGACTAAGATTTTGCAAAGACTGGGGGTCACTAACTACAAGAATAGACTGGGATGTCTTTTGAGGTTATTTTCCACCAGGCATCTGGTGGAAAATCACAGCAGAATTTTTTGGGCAGAGAAGAAGATGTAGATGGAAATGAATATAGCTTCTGAGTTAATATCTCTTACAAACTTATGTTTTTTTAAAATCATTTATTAAATTGAGTAAAGATGATGCACGTTACTGTAACAACCAAAGAGCTACTGTATCTCGGAAACACTTCAGATTAAAAGTGTATGAAAATGTGTCGTCTCGCCACAAAACCAAACTGATTGGACTTTTACTTTGAATAACCCAATGGAACTTTACCGTACCTGTCATGTTGTAGTACTGGAGAGCGGTCATGGTCTTGTCCGCCCCCAAATACCCCCCCCCCCCGCCATGAGCACCATTGAAACTATGTCAATTCAATGTAGGGTACTACACTGATTCAACAACAGTTTTTTTAAAAGTTGACATGGTAACTGTAACTAAACATTGAAACAACACAGATTTTTCAACCTCAACCAAAAATAACCAATCTGGCCAAAATCCAACATTGAATTAACGTCTTTTGCTATCTGGGTGTGCAGTTCTCTGTGGAGTTTACTCCTCGGTTGTGGCTACGTCATGTGACAGACAGAACGTTCATCCAATCATACCCTGAGTTTTTTTTTTAAAGGCTCTGCCTTTTCCCAAACGCTGTGTATGAGAGGTTTAACACACCCACCTGGCATGTCAGGTTATTATTTTTAAATGTGTTCAAATTAAGTTTTTGGTCTGAAATATTTATTTGAATATTGGCATCAGCTGAACTAAATCTGTAAATATCAACATATCAGATATTAGCAAAAAAACAACATTGTGCATCTCTACCAAAGAACTATCCCGCAAACATTTCAGAATAAAAGCATCACCACAAAAACAGACTGATCTTTTACTTTGAAAAACCAACCAGAAGAGTACAGTTCCTGTCATGTCGGGCTAAAATGAAGATATTCTGTCAGTTTAATCACAGACCAATCAGAGCGACAACAATGAGGCAGAAGGCAGCGCCGGTTAGCAGTGTCAGCTGTGCATTAATGAGTCTAGGGTGGTGTTACTCAACCCTGCTCAACTGAAGAGCCAAACTGCTGAAACATACCTTTGAAGAGCCACAATCTAAGTGTTGAAAAGTGGCAAAAACGTCTTGAAGTAGCAATAAAAATAAGTTAGAGGTGGCAAAAATGGTTCAAAACTGGCAAAAGCATGACAAAGAAACGAGAAAAGAGTGACTAAAATTGGCCAAAGGCAGTCAAGAGAGGCAAAATAGGGCATAACATAGGAAACAAGTGGTATTTAATGGCAAACAGCAGCTTAAATGGGCAAAAAATGTGAAAAAGGGCAAAATTGGATAAAAGTAAAATAAAAAGAAGTTGCAAAAATGTCAAAAAAGAGGAAACAAGTAGTATTTAATGACAAAAGGTAACTTAAATGGACAAAAAGCGGTGAAAAATGGTAAAAAGTGGCAAAAACTTGGCAAACTAGAAAAGCACTCAGAGAGCGCAATCCCTCGCCATTAGCCCTATCTCCTAATAGTGAAGAATCCTTTCAAAAATTCCTGGATCCGTCCCCATGTGCCCCCCACCACGGCATTCGCTGATCACTCCCTCCCCGGTGGGGTGGACACACAGTGAGGTAAGGCATTGGCTTCGCTACGGGTGCCAACAGATGCACCCATGGTCTCACTGGACGACTGACAGTCATGTCAGAGGGTGAATATTCCTCTATTCCTCCCAGCATTGTGAGTATTCTCGCTACAATTCGCTGTCTTTCTCTCTGTTACGCTCCAACTAATCTCCTCGACCGGGCGTGCATCTTTCAAACTCTATAAACCCCAAAACTTTGAATAGAAACACACCCAAAATGCAGCTGGGATTGAAGTTACTCATGTCCGCCATCTCCTGGTGTAAAGTGGTAACAGCGCAGACCTCCGCCATTAGCTCTATCTCCAAATAGTACAGAGTCCTTTAAAAAATTCCTGGATCCAGACGGTGATGGGATCACTCCCAAAATATAATCAGTTCTTTCTTATGCCATTTCTGACATTTCCTGAAAATTTCATGAAAATCCGTCCACAACTTTTTGAGTTATGTTGCTACCAAACAAACAAACTAACAAACTAACTAACAAACTAGGAAACTAGACGAAGGTAAAAATGAGAGAAAAATGATTAAAATGGGCAAAAAGCAGCCAAGAGTGGAAAATAAAAGTGGTGAAAAATGTTAAAAAGGGGCAAAAATGGGAAAAAAAATTATAAAGCGGTATTTAATGGGAAAGGTAGCTTAACTGGGTGAAAAGTGGGGGAAAAAATGGTGATAAAGGGCAAAAATGGGATTACTGGGAAGATTATGTTTGACAATTAAAGCCTTCTGTATAAGTCTGGCAAACAAACTGATTAGTGTGGCTCATTTCTGAGGTCAAAGTTTCCCTGTTCTAAGATTTTCTGGAGGAATAATATTTCAAACTAAGACATAAAAGAGCTACGGTGTGGGTCCAGAGCCACAGGTTGAGTCTCACTGATATAGGGGATAATTTTTACCACTGGCTGCATACTGAAAGTGTTGCCTCATCTCTGCTGGATGTTTTGACTCCAGCATGGATTGGAAGCTGTGAGCATGCACCCTAATATAACTCTGTGAGAGTCTATGTGACAGGACTACTTGATAATTGAGTCCTAGGATATGGCAGCTAAATGCGAGTATAAAAAGTAACGTGATAATCCAGCAATTTTAAGTGCTATGAAGTTATCCTCATGTGAAATGAGTGAGCATCATCTGTCTATTTCAGGAATGCCAGGCCAGTCTGCCCCCCCAACCCCAGACACGAACACACAGCAGGCAGAGAGAGGCTGGCTCTCTGGGCGCTTCAGTTGGAGTCAGACTTTGATCATTGTTCAGCATGTTGCAGGTTAATTTTCTGTATCAGCTGTCTCTTGATTATTAGTGTAGTGTTACAGGAATACAGACGTGCTCAGTCACATCAACACGTCATCAGCTAATACTACGCTGTTGATTTTCATGGGCTGCTGACAAACAAACAACACGGGGGACAAGAATGGCGAGGCTTCTTTGTTAGTAGCTGAGTAGCCTAACACTTCACAATCCCACTTCAGCCAATGGCAGCAGATGGAGGATGGGGGGTGGGGGGGGTTGCTTAGCAACTTGTTGTAACATTAACAGAGTGAAAACAGAACCCTGGTGTCTGGCTGAAGCACACGGCCTGATCCAGAGCAATCTGTAATTCACAGTAAACACCACACTCGCTTTTCCTTTCTGTCCTTATCTTATCCTTTAACTACAGAGGTTTTTTCAGCCATGCAATACCAGTATTACCCCTCATTATAGCAAACGTGAACTCTGACTTAGCATTAAGGCTGATCAGGTGTGAAAAATACACCTATTCAGAACAACAGGTGAATGGAAATGATTTTATCATTTATTCTAACTTACAGTGCAACTATTCCAATTTCTGAGTTCAATTTATAAAACAAATTTAAAAAATCTTAAAACTAAATATGATCTGAAAAGAAGCTTACTAAGCAAATCTTTTAATTCAGTATCCAGATTCATGAGTCGGGGGGTTAATACTCTCAAATCTAGGGCATCTGTGTAATGTGACCCCAAACAACTGTCATAAAATATTAAACATGCTGGGTTCATACACATAAGTGTCCTGACACCATACGTTTCTGTTTGTAAAGACTGGAAAGCAGCACTTTGACCTTAAGTTAGGGCGCCTCTAAAAAAAAGTGATAACTTAAATAAAACGAGAGCCAAAGAAAATCCATAAAAATGTTATTTGAAGCTTCCACACTGACATGACGGAGCGCTCCAAGAATATAAACAGAAAGTCCAGCTTGTTTGGCTTCTTCTGGAGAGACTGACTGAGCAAACAGCCCACGGCTGAGCTGCTGGCCTCCAAACATGACAGATCTATCTTTTCAAGTTACTGATGTAAACTTCGCACTGACCCTCAGTGAACGTCTTAAATTCCTCTGCTATCATGTTGTTAGCGGGGAATCTGCTTCATACTTTGGTAATCAACCAGCAGGCCAAAGCTTCAGAGAAGAATGTCAGCAGACGGAGCAAACAGTGGACAAGTTTCACCTTCAACAGTGACAATAATTGTCTGAGGCTCCTCTGTCCTCTGCTTTCCCATAAAGAAAAGTAATTCAACTGCAGAAACAGAAGCTTTATTCTATTAGAGCAACTATGAGGCAAGATAATAGAAAAGAGGGGAATATTCTGGAGTGTCCTGATGTTGTTTCCCCTTAGAAATCTATCTGACTGATTTGTTTCTGTCTTAGAAGCCGTTTGATTAATTATTGGTGTGCGGGTTAATAATTCATGGAGGCGGTTTAGCATCTTGTCGCTCGGATGCTGCGAGAGTAGAAGAGAAACTACTGTTGTATGAGTACAATGTAGAAGACTGGTAGAGAAAGTCTGGACAGTTATTTACATTTAGACTAAACTGCAATATGGCCTGCTTCAATTTTCATATCCATTCATGTTTCTATAACCTGATATGTCATAAAAGCAGATCAACACAATTCCTCTTAAGCAGAGATGTTAAGCTGCACACATCACAAACATCCAAGTGTCAGTTGTTTTTAGATAAAGTGTGCAAAAAAATCCTACTTTCTTCAATTTTATCATTTTTAATTCACCTGAATAAGGTGAGTCTACTGTAGCTACAAACATCGGTGGAAGTTCTGGTGCAGCAACAATAAAAGCAAAAACGTGGTTCTAGCAAGGGCTGACTAAAGTGATTCAGTGTCAACAGCAGTCGTTCTGAAAGAAAGAAATACTCGCTGTAGTAAATACTGCTTCATTTTTGCTAAATCAAACAACTTGCTAGTTATTGTAAACTGAAAGTTATAAATGATATTTTCTGTAATGCTCAGTAGCTGTTGCTTCAGTCGTGGTACTAATAACATGACAAAGTTAAATATATGTCGTCAGTAACAATGTTTTTAAGCATGCTGTTGACTGTGTAAATGCATCTGGGATTTGATTCATCTGATACCCATTTATCATTCATTCTTAATACAAATATGACATTTACCAAACAGGAGAGTTAACAACTTGATTCATGGAAAGTAATATAAATATCATTCCCACATTTTAAGAGAGATTAGCTGGTCAAATAAGAATTTCAACAGAAATAGAATTTTAGAGAAATATAGTGAATCGTGATCGTACTATACTGATACCAAGATAATGAAGTTAGCTAAAAATGCTTGTCTAGGTTATCTGAGGTCATTTCTTCACGCTGTCCTTTCTGATAGAGAGCGGAGAAATAATTATATTATCCTGTTTGAGGGGTAACAGACATAGTCTACGTATTTTAACCTCCAAATTGCTCCAAAAGCTCAGTAACAGCAGTGAAAACAAGGATGGACTGGTTCTACTGCTGGTATTTCATGCCGTTCATGTGCTACGGTGCTGGGGCAGCTTGGGTCTTTTGGAGAACTCCGCCAAAGTACGAGGCTCTTCTGATCAAAGTGAACAAAATGATTTAAAGCAACTTTTTCAGCTAAAGCCACAGAACTCTACAGGACAACCTAAATACTCATCAATACTTGCTAATCAGCTCTTAAAGCACATCATAACTCAAAATCAATAATATCCTTGAACACGTCTGTTAAACAGGTGTCACAAGAAATATGAAACTACAAGTGCACTGTTGGTGCAACACCCTGATCACTGATTCAATCATCTGTAGAGATCTACCTCACTGTCATTTTTGGAGAAAATCCTTCCTGGGACATTTCTGGGTCACCAGAATCTATTTTGGTGTTATTTTATTCACTCCCAGCCCTTATTTACACTTCAAATACAAGCCTTGATCACAGGAAGCCATTATAGTCAGTTACCTCTCACGTGACGCACACCTTTGCCTACATCTTTGGCTTCATTGGTGCAACCAGAAAATTGAAAACCACCTAGACCAGGGGTCATCAACTTCATTTCCCAGGAGTAAACTTTTGGCATTTTTGAAAAGAAAACAACTCACTGCTGTTCTTTGTTCTTCTTTTAACAAAGAAATGTTGTCAAGTTCTGATAAAACTGGCACTTTAGCAGCATCCACGCTAATCTCTTCCTCCATAACTGCACCAGCTCTTGTTGCTGCTTGTTTACGTCACGACTCTGCTGTGCCCGAAAGTACTGCCCCTCGTCACTGATTGGTCCTGTCACTTTCTAACCGGGCCCAAACGGTTCAGATGGGAGCTTTGGGAGATGGATTCACCAGTGAGAAACATGAAAACAGGCGTATCCGTCTACTTTGCAAGGTTAGGGAAAATATGGTTCAAAAACACACTAAAATGCATAGATATTTGCTACATTTGTTGTGTGGCTAACTGGCTCGGGGGCTGTGTGATATTCCCCCTGAAATAAATAAATATGTTTTTGATGTAGTGATGATGTAGGCAACAAAACAACAACCACTGACACTTTGACCACACATGACCAAAACCTGCAGCAGAGTAATGGCTGAATCTAGATGACGTTTTGATGACTGAGGGGAGACACAACCTAACCTGTAACTGAGGCTGGATAAATGACCCTGCACTACTCTGGGCTGCTGCAAAGCTGAAAATAAGAATGCTTGAATATCTCCTGGCTGTGTTAAGTCTCCACCTATGGTGTAAGGCAGTAGTTTGTTTTCACTGCTCATCATGTGGCCTCAGGGAGACCTGTTTGTTGGACTATGAAGTTCAACATTTAGGCCCACTGTGTCAATAATTACACAACAGACCTGTTACTGTACACAGCTGTTCAGTCTGCCCTGTTCACAAAGATCCACTAATATGAGAAGCTGTAGGCCACAGAAACTTAGTTTTATTTAAAAAGTCAGCTCTGATAACCCTGTATGACTGCTCTGTATGCAACTCATGAACTCCTTCTTTAAAAGACCCAGATCATCTTCATTTTTAAAGCCTGTTATCAAATCTACATTCTAGCATGAGCTGAACTGACAGAGACATGCTGTCCAATAAACTCGTCCTTACACCTCCATGCCGCATAACAGCCATTCCATGAAGTGCGTGGATCTGATGTCACAGCCTTATTATGCATGTGGAGAAGCGTTCAGCCATGACTCACTATGACAGACCGCTGATAAGCCTCACTCCTCTGCTACCTGTCAGCTGGAAAAGCTGGCAGACGTCAGAGGAGGGCTGGTCTGGGTAAACGGGGGCAGACTGGACCAGGCTGTGGACTTTCCTCTCGGTCATGCGGCACTCATGGCGGGTCGCACTGACAGTGAATGCAACTGCCTTTACTGCAGTAGTCAAAGTGTCCCAGCACCAGAGCGCCTCTCTGTTAGGACACCACAGGGATGTGCTAGCTCACATCACTGCTGCTAGAAAGGAAAGCTACATTCAGAAATAAAAGGAGATACACCAGCTGGCTTTACATCCTGCGATAATTCCCAGAGCAGCTGCTGTGGTGCTACTAAAGTGGTCCTGGAATAATCATGAAGACCCCGGAGAGGGGAAAGAGCCCGGGCCACATGCAGCAGCGGAGCAGGAGCATGCTTACCTCACAGTGATGGGGATCCAGTGTTATGCTCGCTGAAGCAGACACACCTCACTCCGTCCTGGTCGCTGTCTCTCTCCGCTGGCGTCCTGTCAGCGCTTCACACTCACCGGCACCAGCTGCGTCAACGGCGCCGTCCAACACCGGCGCACAGCCCCGGGGGCCGGGCTCCGGCCTTTCAAAATAAAAGCCCCGCCAACACTTTCAAAACGGACCGTCCATGAGGTGAACTAAGGAAGTGAGGTATAGCTGAACAGACTCACAGAAACACGGAGGTTTTACTTTTTTATTTAGTTCTAACCCACATTTCAGTGAGTGGATTTGATGAAACATGTAAGAATTCACATAAATCCTTTTAAAGGTTTACATTTCTTCTCATGTAATAAATGCATACAACCTTTTAATAAAAGGTTATATTTAACAACTCTGCAGGCTTAAAGAGTCTGAGTATGAGTAGATAAGAGGGTCAGAAAAACCGGAAGGGAAGATGGAGGCAAAATAACCAAGAGACACAAGTGTTAGTAAAACCTACACATGTCCTTATGATGCCATTAATCTCTGAGTATGAAAACCGTCTGTCCTTAACGTTATTAATCTTAGAGACAAAGGACAAGAGAACGTCAGGAAAATGAATTAACTATAGTCTATATCAGTGGTCCGCAACCTGACAGGGATCCAACTGCAGTCAAGATGGCCGACATGGGTGTCACTATACATCCAATCCATGCCGGAAGTCCCAAGCGGAAGTTTCTTCTAGCGTTGGACTCAGCTGCCAATGTTTGTCAGTCTTTTTCGCGCCTAAGCCTAAGCCCTGGTGCTGGATCTCAAATATATCACCTTCCCCACTGCTGTACCCTGAACCTAACCACTCAGGTTTTAATGACGGACGGACTTCCAGTTGAGACTTCCGGTATGGATTGGATGTATGTCGGCCATCTTGTCTGCATCAAGGTACTCTTGGGCCCAACCTTCTTTCTTCTTCTTTCTTTGCAACCCCCCATAAGAAACGCTAAGCCCCCTAAGACCCACTTAGAACAATAAACATTTTTAATTATTTTTGATTTTAAAATCAAAAAGTGAAAGAAAACTGAAGAATTTTCTTTCAGTAACACAGGGGTGTCAAAATCAATCACAGCAGGGCCCGGATTCTGGATTCAGGACTAACCTGAGGGCCTTACAGGGTCACCAATAATAAAATATATATATATATATATATATAAAACTTAGCACTGATGATAAATGATTTTGACATTTAAAAAGTTAAAAAGAAAAGTTTAAAGGCTCACAATCTGAGAAAAGTACATTTATTAGTTCAAAAGGTTAAAAAATGAAATTGAAAAATAATGTTTTTTAATGCAAATGTATTGGAAAGAAAGTCAACATCATGAGTTTAAAAGGTCAAAATATGAAATAAAATTTGTAATCATGAAATTAAAAGTCTAAATATGATTCAAAATTGTAAATTGTGAGTCTAAAAGGTCAAACTATGGGATTATGAAGTCAAAGTTTGGGTTGAAAATATGAGGAAAAATATAAAATAATTGGTTAAAAAGGTCAAATTTGACTTAAAAATTAGAATTATGAATCTTAAAGCTCAAATATTATATGAGAAGTCAAAATTTTGGGTTGAAATTCTCAAAGTATGAAATTAAAAGTCAAAATCCTAAGTTTGAGTCCTAATTGTGAGATGCTAAATTGAAAATGTGAAATTAAAAGACAAATTAATTTCTTTTCCCACATTCCTGACTTCTCATCTAAATATTTTTACTCCTTACTTTGTCAGATTTTGTGTCTTAACAAGGATATCTTAGATGATCAGGATAAGTTCACATTTTCATACCTGAGGAAATCTGCAGACCTCAGACTGACGGGCCAGTTAGAACAGAAATATGAGATCATCTTGTGGGCCGGATTTAACTGTTCCACGGGCCGGATTTGGCCCCCGGGTCTTGGGTTTGACACCTGTGCAGTCACAGGTGACTTTTAAGAAACGGTAACTAGTAATTTATTACTTGAATTGTAAAAGTAACAGGGTACTCATTACAACAAAAAAGTAATCAGATTACTTTGTACCACGTTTACCCCTGCACAGACAGTGATGCACCTTTCCCAGCCAGGGTGGGCAGATTTTTATTGGCAATGATTAGAAAATGTTTTCATTAAGAGTTTTGGAAATTACCTGTACATCCTTAGAGTAACAAATACATCGAAAGTCTTTGAACTGAGTATTTGCAGATGAAACCTCTGAAGGAGGGGTACAGTGAAATATTAGCCCCGCTGACTGTCAGGGCCATGGTAGGTTTATAATGTAGGCTGGACTGAGTTTAACATGAGCATCCTCCACTGGGTCTCATATCACTGCCAGCCTTTATTTTGCTGTGGACAAAAACACTTTAAAGGTTTTCCTGAAAAAATGGTGCCTTGTTCTGCTATGGGAGGTATCTCTAACTAAAGCCTCTGTGGGGATTAGTTTCTCTACTATTAGATTCTCCATGCTATCACTGCATAACGTTGCAAAACAGATGGATATGCACGTTTCCTTGTTTCTCACTGGTGAATCCATCTTGCAAAAGCTCCCATCTGAACCGTTTGGGCCCGGTTAGAAAGTGACAGGACCAATCAGCGACAAGGGGAAGTATTTTTGGGTGTGGTGGAGTCGTGACGTAAGCAAGCATCAACAAAAGGCCGGTGCAGTTATGGAGGAAGAGATTAGCGTGGATGCTGCTAAAGCGCCAGTTTTATCAGAACTTGATGACATTTCTTCATTAAAAGAACAAAGAACAGCAGTGAGTTGTTTTCTTTTCAGAAACCACAAAAGTGGTGTACTGACATGTCTACAGTCGCCATGGTTTGCCTTAGGCAGTTCTATGTGGAGTTTATTTTTCAGTTCAGGCTATGTCACGTGTTTTGTTGCTCTGATTGGCCTGCAAAGATGTGACAGAATGTTCATCCAATCACCCTCCGAGTTTTTTTTTTTTTCAAAGGCTCTGCCCTTTCCCAAAGCAATCCCAACATCATAGCTTCAAGGTGTTGTTCACTAACAGCTGGTTAAACTATCTGTGTCTTTGTTTTAGTTTATTTGGAGCTTGTCTCTTCTTCAGGAAAACCTTCCATGCTTCTGCTGGGATCTCAGTAAAGGTGTCTGAACCAACATGTTTACAAGCTGCTCAACAGCATCTTCTATCTTCTGAGCTTCTCACTGCCAAGAAACTCATTCTTTTATTTTGGAGGAAGAAAGAAGAGCCTACTATCAAACTGTGACTGACTGAACTGACGGGAATGCTTCATTTAGAAAGAATTAGACTCATTCTTAAAGACAAACAATACATTTGAGAACATTTGTCCCCCATGGATCTCCTTTTTGCAGAGCTGAATAATCATTACCTCCGCCAAGGAGGTCATGTGATCAGTGGGTTTGTTCGTTCGTTTGTTTGTTTGTTAGCAACATAAATCAAAAAGTTGTGGATGGATTTTCATGAAATTTTCAGCAATTGTCCGAAATGGCATAAGGAAGAACTGATTAGATTTTGGGACTGATCCGGATCACTGTCTGGATTCAGGAATTTTTTAAAGGATTCTGTACTATTGGGAGGTAGGGCTAATGGAGGAGGTCTGCGCTGTTACCATTTCACACCAGGAGATGGCAGACATGACTAACTTCAATTCCAGCGGCAGTTTTTGGTGTGTTTCTATTTAAAGTTTTGGGGTTTATAGAGTTTGAAAGAGGCACGCCCGATCGAGGAGACAAGTTGGAGCGTAACAGAGAGAAAGACAGTGAATTGTAGCGAGAATACTCACAATACTGGGAGGAATAGAGGAATATTCACCCTCTGACATGACTTCCAGTCGTCCGGTGAGACCATGGGTGCTTCTGCCATGACTGTCCACATGTAGAGAAGCCAATGCTTTGCCTCACCATGTTTCCACCCCACTGGGGAGGAAGTAATCGGCGAATTAGATTTTGGGAGTGATCTGGATCACCGTCTGGATCCAGTAATGTTTTTTTTTAAAGGATTCTTCACTCTTGGGAGATAGGGCTGATGGCAGAGGTCTGCACTCTCTGAGTGCTTTTCTAGTTTTAACTTTGCACATATAGGTTCAGGTGACTCTGTGGGTGGGTTAAGGTTGGGGTTGGGAACTGTTTGTTCTTTTGTTCACGCTGTACTAAGAAAAACTAAGATCTCTGTTTTCTCTGGGAAGTCATTTTTGCCTGCAGTAAGGGTTCATTGACTTTTACTGATACCACTGTCAGGTCTGGACCATTTTTGTTTGTGTACAGGAAAAAAATGTTTTTGTGAGGATTCTGTTTTCTTTAATAAAAGTATTTGAACACAAAATAAAGGTGTCCTTGTCCAAAAATTCATGTCTGCTTCATCACATGACCAGAGAGTATGCACAACTTCATCTACAGCAGTCTGCCATGCTTAAAGTTCACACCGTCTCCCCTCAGACATAAACCTCTACCTGTAACACACAGGATTTATGTTTGAGTCTACATGATGAACGTTAGTCCCAAACTCCACTGACTTCTGTTTTGTTTGGCTCATGACAAAAATATCCGGCTCTTAAATCTGCAAACACGAGTTGGTAAACAGCTGTCCCAGCTTCAGAGCGTCCTCATATTTTTGGGCTTCATTTAACCTACTGTGTCCTGTGCTCTGCTCTCTGAGTATACATGTAAAGACTGATACACCGTCACATAACGGTCACTGTTATATGGTTAACATATATCTCATACCATGTGATGCAAAATATTAAAAAATGAAAGTTATTAGAGTCCAGCATGACCTCGCTGAGTTGTGTGGAACATGAAGTTTGACTCAGTCCTGCTTCATGGAGGCATCTCTGGTCACAAACTCGGTCTGTGGACCTGTTTATGGCCCTGAGGTCATGGCCAGGATGGGGCTTAAGGTAGTGTGTGTGTGTGTGTGTGTGTGTGTGTGTGTGTGTATCTTATCTGTGAAGTATTACATCAGCATGGTCTTCATTAGTGTAAAATGTAGGGTTGAGGTGACCATATTGGTACTCTGACCCATTTTATCACCCATCACCTCTTACCCATTACTGACTGAACTGAAGAGATAATCCTTTTCTAAACTGTTTTTATCCTCCGTGGATAAGAAACCTCATGAGTAAATTAGTCAGCTGTAATCTTGATGACTGTGTTATTATTCTTTAATTTAAAGAAGGTGAATAATAACCCAGGCAAAGGAAGTGTAGGATGTCTGCAAAGTAAGAAGTGAATTTTAAGGCTACAGTTTGCAACACTTAACATGCATGCTTTAAATTTTATACATTTTTAAGACTTTTTGATAAAGTTGACTTGCAAAGTGATTTAGCTGCTAAGAGAGTATGGAGCACCACCTTGTGACCGAATGAAATATTGCACAGATAAATGCTACAGTCCAGGACACAACTGAATAAGACACATTTAGACTTAAAAAGAGGACTATAGTGAACATTTCAGCAGAATCAATACAGTTATGTGAAAGACAGTGTTTGTTTTATTAAGGTATTTCAAGATATTTACAAATATTGCAGGAAGTAGAAAAGCTAAAAATAATATAGATATATATGCATCCATTATTATTGGGACATGATCAATGCATTCTAAAAAAGCAACATGGAGTAAGACTGTCTGCCTGTCTATGTGGATTATCTTGTGGAGTGCAGTCTTTAAATGAGAGCCCTAAATCACCGCAGGCGGCGAGGAATGGGAGGTGCTGCATTATTGAGTCTCTGAGTGGGTCTTTGAGGAAGCGCTCGAGTTGGACAGGATATGTAGCGGTCGTGTGTCTTCTCTGGCATCCTGACAAAACAGAGAAATGTGTGCGGTGAGGAGATGTTCTCTGGTTTATCGGCCCGTTCTCTGGGTTAACAGTCCATTACGCTTTTTAAATACAGTAACAACAAACAACAATAATAAAGGAAGCACCAACAAATGGAGCAGCTTTGACAGCCTAGTATTGTCTGAATAAGACAACTGCTAAACTGCACAGAAACACTTTTTAAAATGATTTTTAATGATACGATTTAGTCATTTATTTATGCATTTTAAAATGAGACAAGTGGTATTTATATATTTAGCAGTTAATGTCTCAAAGACAATACAAAAGCATTGATGCATCCAATACAAGACCTCTGGCCACTGCTAATGTGCAGTCCCTGTCCCTGTAAGCTTTTGAGAAATGACACAAAACAATAAAATAAAACAGACATTAGAGACTGACAAATACAGCAGACACAGATGAGCAGAAGATCAGCAACAGCAAGGCAGACATATACAGCCACAAACATGTACAAAAGCTAACAGTAAAGCAGACCTCAACAATCAGACTAAGAATTAATGATCAAATACACTGAGTGATATAAAACATGTAATTTGGTAATTGACCTGTGTTTGAATCACTGTTTTACCTTGGCTCAGACAAAGGCATTCATTTAATATAAGCTCACCTCTCTGGGACTCTTGGGGGAATCCTGGGTGGAGGAATGACAGTGTCCGATGGCCGTGGAGGTCGCGGTGGTGGAGGGAGAACTTCTGCTGCATCCTTTGAATGATAAATGGTAAATGGACATGAGTCTTTTCCAGTTATCTTACAACTAAAATAGGGCTGTCGCGGTATACCAGTATTGATGATAATTGTGGTATTAAAGAATAAAATTTCAAACCATGTTAAAAATGTGCATATGATAATATTGTGTAAATGATCCAGTGCCACTTAAACACAGTTTGGAAACAGAAAAATGAAAAAATGGCAGGGATTGTTCAGTAGACACTGGATTATTATTAGTTAAGTTATTAGTTGTCATTCTTCAGTTGCACATAAATGCTGTGTCCCCTGCTATCCACAAATGATTTTGTTCCAGTTAATATTATGGTTATAGCAGATGTTGCACCTTTTGGATTTTCTGTTTATCAGTTCATCTGGTTACCTTTTAACTAGCTATTGAGTATAATTGCACTTTTTATATGCAGTTTTACAGTTACTGCTTTCATATTATCTCAGTCCCTCCTTAGACAGGTAATTCATCTGCCAAAAGAGAGAACGCAACAAAAATAAAGTTAAAGATAAATTTGATTTATTGTACCATTATGATTTAAGTTTTTATTGGTATTGTGATAATATCGTTATTGTGACATTTTTTGCCCATGATGATTGTGAAGTGAAAATCTGATATTGCGACAGCCCGAAACTCAAAGCACTTTTTACATCACAAGTCACACTAACCCACTCCACATTCACTCACTGATGCTGAAGGCTGGTATGCAAACTAACCATCAATATCAAAGGTCACATATTTAACCCTTTTAAGACAAGTTTATAACAAGATTGTTGCTGGAAAAAAACTCCAGCATTGTATTTCTGCATGTCTAAAAACTCCTCTGTTTCAGGCCTGCTCAGAACGAGCTGTTTCTGTGTCTGCGGCTTTAAATGTTACTGAGCTGTCTGACTCTCAGGAATCTCAGTTTGGGGTTAAGGTTAAAGAATAAATATAGATTTGACTTTTACTCATGGCTGCATAAAATCTATGATATTCCCCAGAGCGATGGCCAAACTGCTGATATTCCTGTTCTTTTTTAAAATATAGGTAGAAGTGTGTTTAGCTGTGGTCTAAGAGTTTACTGAGATGAACTGAGAGTTCTGTTTGGTCACATATAACTGTTGTTATGGTTATATGAAGTTATACCTGAGGTACAAATGCCCTTGTTATTCAGGCTCACCTCAAAGTCAGGCTCTGTCCCGCTGCTGTAGCTGAAGGTGCTGTGGGTGCTCAGCCTGTTGCTCTCAGTGCCTGGAGTAAAAAGGAGACGGGCTGAGTGAAATATATGCAACACAAGTTTCAAGGTTAGGTCTTGTGGAGAATTGTAAAAAAAAAAACCCCAACCACTTATGGATAAAAATATCTGAGATCTAAAGCAGATTTTACTGTCATCCAGCAGGAAGAGGTAGAAACAATCTAGGCTAGACTAAAAAAAGGTTATTAGGAAGCAGTCAAACTAAAAATAGGATCTCTGAGGCCGTCAGCAAATTAAATTCACATGAACATATCAAAATGTTTTCAAGTGCAGTGTTTTGCATTGTCTTGCTTCCTGCAGAAAAGATGGAAGACAGAATGAGAATATCTTTGTATACATAACCGTTGTTATCATTCATTCAGCTTTGATATACTCCTCAAATCCTCAGTCTCTGGTTTGGTGGATAAATGATAACTGTCAGCCGGCTGCATAAAAAAACACATTTTGTTTAAATAATAATGCTTTTCCAGCTTAAAGATCACATATTTTACCCTTTTAAGACAAGTTTGTATTGGTCCCCCAAACATGCCTGTGAAGTTTAATGTTGGAAAAACACTCCAGTATTGGATTTCTGCATGTCTAAAAAGCCTTTTGTTTCAGCCCTGCTCAGAATGAGCTGCTTCTGTGTCTGTGGCTTTAAATGTTAATGAGCTGTCTGACTCCACCCCTCTTGGGAAACGGGTGTGACTTAATGGATGTGGGTAGAACATCCTTCAAGGGGAGGGGAGGGCCAACTTAACATGGAGGCGGGGGGATTTTTCTTGTACTCAATGGATCTGTGGACACACCAGGGGCACATATTTTTGTAAGAGAAGCCTGAAAAAGTGTTTTTGCATACTACTGTATGTCCCCTTTAATGTTGTGTGAGGACTGGAGCCTAAGGTGAACATACTCCCCTCTACAGGTAGGGTCAGGTAGTTTCCTGCCTTCATAAGGCCAGGTGTGCTCTCTCTGAATCCTGGTAGCTGTGTGGTTGGACTGCTTGGTTTGTGCAGCTAAGGGAAAGCCATTGGCGTGTGCTTTATACTTAAAAGGCAGACCATGGGTGAGAGTTTTGTGTGCAAGCTTGGGCCTATCACTAACATTAAACATTGTCTTTAGGAAATTCTACCCTTGTCTCCCCCTGTTTGAACCACAGTAGCCAGCATGTTGACCCTCCAGATGCTTTAATCGGGGCCTCAGATGGAGCAGGATAATAGAGTAACATGGTAATGTTGTAGGGTTATTCCCCTCTAAGGTGTTTTAACTGGTTTGTCCATGATTTTCACCCTATCTCCCTCCTGACAGCTGGCTTTGCCTGTATCGGTCTATCCATACCGGTCAACCCTGCTTATCTGTTTTCTTTCGGGTCAAAGGGTCTGGCTGCTGAGTGTACATGTGGGTTCCACGTATGTGCATGGTGAGTGGGAGGTCTGATTGTGGTTACTAAAGTGCCTTTTTAGACTTGCTTCTTTCTGTGGTGTAGGTTACAGTGTTTGAGGTCATGGCATACTCACATAGAGATATCAATCGGTGGTTTGCAAAAGCTACTGCTACCTCTGAATTCTCATGGTTGTTTATTTAAACTAGGTGCAGTGGCTCATTGTTTTTAGCAATTTCTAAGTTTTTGGGAGTGTTTGTCTTAGCTCACCTTGTTTCTTCTTTTCTCCACATATTTTAGCAGCTAAAATCTTAGTTATAAATAATCTATTTGTGACTCAAATACATGTGTGGTGCTTTGTCAGCACATTTGAAGCACAGGTGTTTGCTGGCCCAAAGGTTTATATGTCTGGTCACAAACTGTTATGTATTGTTTGCCAGCCATGCATTATTCACCCTGCACAGCATTAAAGTGCTTACTGCAGAACACTCTAATCTACTTTTGATTATTTCATCTTTTCTATGTCTCCCCTAAACCACATTACATTCCTCAGAGTTGGTAGTGCTACAGTTTAAAGCAGTGGCCTCTTCTGGGGGGCGCCAGAGGACTGTAGGGGAGGTGTGGTGAGAAAACACAAAGAAAAAGGTAAACTAACTACTGCAGTGTAAGGTTAAATGGATGGACCGTGAGTATCTACTATTGCTGCATAATTACCCTTTAGTTACAAACCTCTATGAGGATTAATGCACTGACCCTACAGGGGTCAAACGCCACACTAAACTTTGAGGCACCCTCTGGAAACTGTGTGGTATCTGTTGGCCCAAAATTATAGTAGAAGAAGTAACTTACTCGACAAAGGCAACGTTAAAAGAAAAAGTCTACTACACCGTTAACAAATCAATAAACTTACCATCACAAACACAACATAAAAACAACCCCTGCACATGCACAATAGCACATAGGTAAACAGAAGAGCACAGGGACTGAGGCACGCGCTACAGCTGCTCCAGCTTTACATGTTCAAAATCCATAAAACACAAAGGTTTATTTAAAATCTGCAAGAAAGTCTGTCATGATCAATTCTAATGTTTTAGATTGACTGGGGCTGGACAGCTCAGTGGGTTATATAACTGGTACATGAGATCAGTGGGTCAAATCCAAGTCAGGGCATGGTCAGCATCCAGTGTCCTTACCCCCTTCAACACCAGAAGTACACTGCTTTGGATTAAAGTGTCTGCTAAATAACTTGTAACAATTAATTTGAAACACTATGGTGTAGCTCAGTGGATAGGCTGTAGTCCTCAATGTACCGGTTGTGGGTTTGATTTCCTTCCTCAGTGTATGTCTCCCCCATATTTCCAGTGCCTTTATAGTCATCTCATCAAAGAAAGGTAAAATGCCCCAGAAATAATCTTCATAAAAATTCATCATAAATGGCTTTAAACCCACAACAAATGAGGCTGAGTGCTAAATTCCACACAATTTTAACCAAAACCTCCTTTCCTGTAATGCATGGTACAGGAAAATGTGCAGATTTCAAATGTCAAAATATTATCAAATGTGTCAAGACCAAGGGTCAGTCCCATTTCTACCCCTTAACCCTTCCCCTTGCCCCTCAAGGGAAGTAATTAAGAGTGAAAACCGTCCCTTACGAAACTAGACGCCACATGATTGCTGTTCATCATCACACATTGTTGATACAGAGCTGCGTCATTGGAGGTGACAAGTTTCGACCATCCCATTCGTACTATGGATCTCTGCGTTAGTCTTCTCCATTTACACAGTTACTAGCCCTAGTTTACACGTGTACATACTGAAAATACAATAACTCTCCATCTCCGGTGGTTAAAGATTGAATATATGACAAAACACAGCCACTGTGTTTTCTATAATCATTATGCTGAAATATTTTTACATGCCCCTCCTTCGTAGTCTGTTGTGCCATTTCGCAAATGAACGCAGTGCATGGAGGGAAATTCATCATACCCCTTGGCTTTAAGTGTGGTCCTGGAAGATCTTCGTTTTAAGGGCTATATAGCTCCAGCCCTTGATTCAAACGAGAATTGGGACGCCCCTTCACCTGATGTGCCTGACGTGAACGCGCAAAACCAAGGGGTAGGGCTAAGATAAGGGCTAAGGGGAGAAATGGAATTCAACCGAAATATAGACGTTCAAATGTAGACTATTTCTTGGTATTTATTTAAAATCCTGTTTTTATGAGAGTTTGGGGAAACATACAGAATGTGCTTTTAGGGGACTCTCACTTCCCAAAGTTTGACAACTCCTATCTTACAACTGTCAGATTGCATTAGCCCCTTCAGTGCCATCACACTCACATTAGTGAGTGAAATACAGACTTGATAACTTTGCAAAGCAGACAGATTCGCCTGTTTCTGTGTTTCTCACTGGCGAATCCATCTTGCAAAGCTCCTTTCTGAACAGTTTGGGCCCGGTTAGAAAGTGACAGGACCAATCAGTGACAAGGGGCAGTGCAATTATGGCGGAAGAGATTAGCGTGGATGCTGCTAAAGCACCAGTTTTATCAGAACTTGATGACATTTTTTTGTTAAAAGAAGAACAAAGAACAGCAGTGAGTTGTTTTCTTTTCAAAAACCACAAAAGTCGTGTACTGACATGTCTACAGTCGCCATGGCTCACGTTATGCAGTTCTCTATGGAGTTTACTCCTCAGTAGCGGCTATGCCACGTGTTTTTTTGCTCTGATTGGCCCTTAAAGATGTGACAGACAGAACCTTCATCCAATCACCTTCCGATGTTTTTTCAAAGGCTCTGCCTTTTCCCAAACACTGACCATGGAGGTTTTCCATCTGATGTGTCAGGTTACAGACCTACAATGCAAACAAAAAAGCCACTGGACTCACTGGATGTGCTGGATGTGCTTCCTGTCTTCCAGCTGCCTCGCTGGATTGTATTTGCTGCTGTGGATGGAGGAGGTGGAGCCTCGATCCTCGGTGCTGGCTCGTACACAGAACACTCTAATGTGACACTGGAACCCAGAGGGATGTTCCTCTGTAGCGGAGCACTTATCTCATAATCTAAAGACAGGATGGGGAGGAGGTATTAGTGTTTAAAACAGCAGTTTTTCATTGTGTGATGTAAAGATTTACAAGTACAGCTGTCAGATATGGTATGATGAGAAAATCGTAGATTAAGTATGCTTCAAAATGTCTCCAAACAAGTCAATCATCAGAATAATGAGTCCATTTTCACCAAGCTCCTTTGTGGTCTTCAGTTTTTCTTTGTGTCGTCTGGTTATACTGTCTCGTAGTCGTTTTAGATTTTCCTAAGGAAGAGATGTGAATCGTAACTGTCAGATTAACTCCTCGACCACCACTGATGGTGCTTAAACCATGGATAGTTGATGTACCTGCTGATAGCGTATGGAGCTCGCTCTCCGCTCATGGTCAAACTGCCAGGCCTTGAACTCTTGGACTGCTTCATCCACAGTGATTTCCCCCACCTTCACCCTCTCCTGCAGAGATATGAGCTGTCTCTGCCCAGGCGTCTTCATCCCAGCGTAGGGGTCATAAGTAGGAGAGGGAGGGTCTGCAACAGGCCGGGCTGCAGGGGTGGAAAAGGTGACAGTTATCAACATTAGAAAAGGTTTGGAGTTTGAAAATGAGGCTTTAAAATGATAATAAAATAGGAATGAGTTTCAACAACAAAACTAGATATATGAAACAGTCATGTAAGGTTAATAAAATAAATATGTCAATGAAAGTTGAATACTGTGTAGATTAGAAGACCAGCCTCAGTGAGAATTAAAGTAAGTAGTAAAACTTTACATTTCTGTGTTTTCCTGGTGCGCTGCATGACATTAGAGAGTACTGGTGTAACATGGGAGCGCCAAAGGGAGAAGAGAATACACCATTCTTAACCCTTGGAGCCCCACTGGCTATTTTACTGTTTAGTTAATTCTCTTTTGACAAAATAAACCACCAGAAAATGTATACCATGCTCAATCTTCTTCAGTGCTACCTCAAATTTATAAAATGAAAACTACATTTTTTAAGTTTAATTTCGTGTATTGGATACAGGGCCTCCAAAACCATAACACTCCACAAAAATGGATTTTAAAAAACGGTTATTTAAAACAATATATTGTCATTTTTAAAAAGAAATTACAGCATGCTGAAATAATGAAAAAATAATAGTGCCAGTTCTGCACAGCATGGTCCACTGTCCCCTACGTGGAACATTAATTTTTACATCAAATTAAAATGATCATATTTCCTGTTTTATTTGGCCTATTGACATCAAACAAAAACTGAAAGAAAGCTTAAAGATCATGCTTTCCATACACAGTGATTGTAATGCAAAATATGGCTTTGTTTTCATCCTGTCATGTAACAAAAGTGGTGTGATCAGGGACCCCAAAGGGCTACTAAGATAAAAGTTTGCATGGTGGTCGTTAATTTGCAAACTGGAATCAATGGTCGATGGCGCTGGCACTGCTACTTTAGCCTCAATCTGCTAACAAACATAGCATCATTACACTGTGACATTGTTTACCACTGCAGTGTGAATTTGCTTTACAGCATGTATTCATTAGCCTTTAGACTAGTCAACTGAGTGCAGATGGAGGAGGGCGGAAAAAAAACTCTGAGGGTGATGGAATCTGTCACATTTATTACAGGTCAATCAGAGAAAATAGCATGTAACAAAGCAGGCATGCGCCACCTCAGGAAGTATACTACATAAAGCTCGACATGCAGCTGTTATCATTGTTCTGGATCAGTGAAGATAGTTGGTAAATCAAACTCTTGTCAAAGCTGTTCAGATGTGCAACAAGATCTTTTTCAGTCAGAAAAGCTTGCAGAGTGTTTTTTGGCTCTTATTTAAGAAAAGAAATGTTGTTATAGCTGAATCCTTGCTTACAGTGTCTCCATCAGTCACTATTGTTTACAGGCGTGCAGTCACTTTAACTAAACCACTCCTGTAGCTATCCCCTCTTTCTCGCTGATTGGTCTAGTAATCCTCTGACCAGGAGCAAACGCTTTGAAAAATGGATCAGCCCGATTAGAGACAAGGAATCTGGCCATTTCATCTACTTTGTATGTTACCCAGCATTCACCTGTACGCCTCAGCAGTTGGTTGAAATTATTATATTATCACTTCTCAAAATTTTCATTTTAAGTAAATCTGTGAGGAGTGGTGAGG
>NC_054870.1:3587932-3640432 GCF_018320785.1 Cheilinus undulatus
ACGCAAATATGCAACATTATTCTTATTCAAACAACTTGGTATTTCAGTGTATGAAGACTGCAGATGTGTTTGCCAGTTAGGAAACAATAATTTCCACTTTTACTCTGTAATTCCCCGTCTTTGAGGATTCCCTTTCATATTTCAGTCATTTTTGTGACATCTGCATAACAGCCAGTGCCTTTTACTGAAATAATCAAAGCAGAGATTTACTTTATGTGTAGTGTTTTATCAGCACAGCAGATTTGTCCATGTGGTGTGTAAGAGCAGATTCATTGGTGGGTTCCCTGTATGAAAGTGTGTTTATTCTACATAGGCCGTCTTCAAACAGACCTATGGACTCTTCTTATGAACTGCTATGAGTTAGAACACCTTTCCTTACGATGTAAAAATAGCAAAAGTCACAGGAAGCAGTTGCAGCGATTTAACAAATATCAGAACAGGTCTTTTTTTGTTTCAAGAACATAGTGAGCTGCAGATCTCAAACGGTTTCCTGCTTTTCTTGTGTGTCTTCAGGCCGGAGGATTTATTCCAACAAGCTGGGCTTCCTCGGCGGGGTTTCTTGGGCAATCATGGTGGCGAGCATCTGCAAAATGTACCCCAATGCATCAGCATCGACTCTGGTGCACAAATTCTTTGAAGTTTTCAGCATGTGGTGAGTTTTCCCCTTCATGGTGGCAATTTAAAGAGTCAGAGCGTACTTGACATTTAGTGTGAAGAGATAAAACCTTGTAAATATTTGCTGAGTAATGCAGTAGAGCAGGGGTGTCAAACTCAATCACAGCAGGGGCTGGATTCTGAATTGAGGTCGAACCTGAGGGCCTAACAGGGTCCACATTCAACCATAAACGTCATTTTTATTTTCACCAGCAGTAAGTTACAGGGGGGAAAATACTTTGCACTGATGATAAATGATTTAAGATAAAAGAAGGAGACAAAATGATACGTTAAAGGCTCAAAATCTGAGATAGAAAGTCAAACTTATTTGTTCAAAAGGTCAAAACACAAAATTAAAAGTTTCAATATTTTTAAAAGGCAACTTTATGAGAGAAAAGTTGAAATCATGCGTTTTAGAGGTAAAAGATAAAATAAAAGTCAACATCATGAGTCTAAAAGGTCAAAAGATGGGCTTAAAAGTCAAAGTTAGGAGTTATAAAGGTCAAAACATGACATGAAGTTTGAAATAATATGTTTTAAAAGGTCAAAATATGACCTAAATTTTAAAATTGTGACTCTTAAAGATCCATAATTAGATTAAAAGTCAAAATCATGAATTGAAAGGTCAAAATATTTCATTGAAAGTCGTAGTCATAAGCTTAAGTCATAATTGTGAGATACAAAATTGAAAATATGACATGAAAACACAAACCAATTTCGTTTGCCACATTTCTGACTTTTTCTAATTATTTGTGCTCTTTTAAAACTTTTATGACTTAAGGATATTTTGAGTCACCAGGGTTAAGTTAACATTTTTATACTGCAGGAAATCATGAATGCAGACCTTACACTGCTGGGCCAGATTTGATAAAAATATGATATGATCTTGTGGGCTGGTGCTAACTGTACCACGGGCCGGATTTGGCCCCCGGGCCTTGAGTTTGACACTCATGCAGTAGAGAATCAGATGATCTGAAATGTGTCATTTTTCTCACAGGAAGTGGCCGCGCCCAGTGTTGCTGAAAACTCTGGTGTACCTTGATAAGAGCTTCGCAGTGTGGAACCCCCTGGTATGTCTTCAGCAGGATTTTATCTGCATTTACAGCTGTGAATATTAAACTGTCACACATTTTATGTCAAATTTCCTCAAAGAAAACAGCTAAAATGAAAATATTGTCATTAATCTGTATTTTCAGGACAACAAAGCCGACCGCGCCCACCTGATGCCAATCATCACCCCGGCTTACCCCCAGCAGAATTCGACCTTCAATGTGTCCCGCTCCACGTTAGGCATCATGAAAGAGGAACTCCAGAGAGGTATGCAGTCACAGATCTGATATTCTCTCAAATCACCAAAAGAGGGATTTTTCTGTGTGATTAAATCACTCCGTCACAGAGTCACGCTCCCAAAAGTCTGCTTTTATTTGGGGTTCAGTTTCCAGCAGACTTTGCCACTCCTGTAACTGCCTGAGTTCTTCAAATCCTGTTTACAAAGCCCTGAAAACTTTCCCTTCAACATTCACAGGATACACCATCACTGAAGCCATCCAGGAAGGCAAAGAGAAGTGGGCCAAACTTTTCCAAACATCAAAGTTCACGGATCAGTACCAGTATGTATTATTTAGTCCAGTAAGGAACAGAAAGCTGCAGAAAGCACTCTCAAATACATGTGACTTTCCTAAACAGTGGTTTTCAGCCGCTCTCACCTCTGGACTCATCACCTTCGCCTGTATTAGCCTACATTTACGTTTTTCCCCTAAAAAGATCTGTTTAATCAGATCCTTTACAACAGTGGTTCTCAACTGGTCTGGCCTCAGGACCCACCAGTCTGTCTTACCAGGAGTTTCCAAACAATATTCAACATCAGCTGGACCAAAACACCTGATATATAAAAAGAAAAGGGACAAAACTGACAAATTTTACACCCTCTCTCTCCATCATTTGGCAATTTTAGCCAATTTTCCAGAGAACTTGTGAACTTATTTCATTATCATGAGAAAAGTAGCCATTTATTACAAGAAGAGAAGATCAATTAGTTGAAATATTGATCAAAAATTTAAATTTACACAATTTCACAGTAAAACAGGGTAAAACAAAAGGTATCAATGCATGTCCAAGATGGACTTCAGGACTTTTGCCACCGTTTTTCCCAGACACCTTATCGAGACCCACTGAAAACCACTCTGTGACCCACTTTTGGGTCCCCACCCACCAGTTGAGAACCACTGCTCTATAGAACCGTTCCCTTTTGACCTTAGATGGTACGAAACATGACAGCAGACAGAGCAGACATGTTTAAAAAGCACTGCGTAGATTTACTGAGAGTTGATTTCTCCAGACCTGCTGAAAGAAGCTCCATGACCCACTTTTTGGCCCCAACCTGCCAGTTGAGAACCACTTTTTAGACACTTTTTAGATGCTTCAGCCGCTGTTTATAATTGTGAAGTATTTCATGATCTGTACATGTGCACAGACTGATGTCAGCTGATTTTCCTGTTGTTTATTTTCATACATTTGGTTGTTTTGTACCATTTGTATAAGAAAGGATTTTAATCACATTGTGTACTATCTGTGCTCTTTATTTGATCTTTACTGTGAGGTCTGTAGACGAGGAATCGTGCTTTTAAACATTGTGCTGTGCGTAGCAGATTCAGTTGTTATGGGAGTGTTTTTGTGAAATGATGCTCTAAAAATAAACACTGAAAACTTTTATTGACATGTTGCTTGCATGTTTTTTGGTTGTAATCAAATGTGTGATGTTGTGTTGATAAGGTGCTGAAATGTTATTTTCTGTTTAAATCAGTGATGGATTATTTGTAATGTGCTGTTTTACTGCCTTAATTGTGTTCTAGTTTTATTTTGACGCTGTTTTAAGATCGTGTCTTTGTTTGATTGAACATCAGACCTAAAAATACCAAAGTAACAGCTGAGGAATGATTGGTTTGTGGGTTTGCAGACCACAGTTGGCCGTTTTAGACTGAAGCGTGCTCAAATGATCAGTTTAATCGATGGTTCAGTGTTTAAACTGGCTAAATCATTGTAATGTATGATGTGTGACTGAAATGTGCTGTTCTGTAGCTGAAGTATGGATGAATCTGAGCTGTCTGTAATCTTGTCCTGTTTGAATAAACATGCTGTCTGTTCAGACCTCTCTGGGAAAATCTGTGCTGTGACTGTTTTTGATATTAGTCCGTTTTTAAGCCATTATAGAGTCAGAACAGACAGTATGAGATTTATAGTGAGGGTAATAGTGTTTTAGATAGTGAGCAGACATTTACAGCCTTTATGGTGCTTTTTACAGAGATTTAATCTGAAATACACAAAAAGAAAGCCACAATCATAGAGAGTCAGCACAGGGGTTTCTCTGAAGTTGCAAGGCTAGAACAAGGGTGTCAAACTCAAGGCCCGGGGGCCAAATCCACCCCGTGGAACTGTTAAATTGGGCCCGCAAGATGATCTGATATTTCTGTTCTAACTGTCCCATCAGTCTGAGGTCTGCAGATTTCCTAAAGTATAAAAATGTGAACTTATCCTTGTTGATTTAAGATATCCTTGTTAAGTCATAAAATCTAAAAAAAGAAAGTAAAAATATCTAGATAAGAAGTCAGGAATGTAGGAAAATAAATTATTTTTTGTTTTAATTTCACATTTCAATTTAGCATCTCACAATCAGAACCCAAACTTAAGATTTTGACTTTTTATTTCCTACTTTGAGCATTTCAACTCATAATTTTGACTTCTATAATATTTTGATCTTTAAGATTCATAATTCTAATTTTTAAGTGATATTTTGACCTTTTTAACCAGTTATTTTGTATTTAACCTCATAGTTTCAACTCCAGACTTTGACTTCATAATCCCATAGTTTGACCTTTCAGACTCACAATCTGAAATTTTGAATCATATTTTGACTTTTAATTTCATGATGACAAATTTTATTTCCTATTTTGACCTTTTAAACTCAAGATTTTGACTTTCTTTCTGATATATTTACCTTTAAAATGTGTTTTTCAATTTCAATTTCATGTTTTGATCTTTTTGAACTAATAGATTTTCTATTCTCAGTACAGTTCAACTTATCTTTTAACTTTTAAGTGTCAGAATCATTTATTATTTGTGAAATGAGGTTGACAGTTTCTGGTTAAAAAAGGTGACCTTGTTAGGGCCTCAGGTTAGACCTGAATCCAGAATCCGGCCCCTGCTGTGATTGAGTTTGACACCCCTGGTCTAGAATAAGGACAAGTGTCCAAGCTTGCCCTGATTGAAATATGGATCATAAATCCCTCTAACAATGAGTCAAATTCCAGTCTGGTTTCTAGACAGTGTAGTAAGTGTCCAGCCTTGTGCAGTCTGTCAGCATTGTTCTGTCTCTGCTTTTACAGGCACTACATCAAACTGCAGCTCACGTCGCCTACAGAGGAGAAGCATCCTGAATGGTGAGTACACAGAGCCCCGAGATGAGAAGCCCAGTTTCACTCTGAATCTTTTATTCCCAGCTGCTGCGTTGCTTTTGCCTTTCTAAACGTTATGTTTTGTCTTCAGGGTCGGACTGTTGGAGTCCAAAATCAGGCACCTGGTGAAGACCCTGGAGAGGATTGAATACATTTCCAGGGCCCACGTGGAGTCCCTCACTGCTCCTCCAACCAGAGATGGAAAGTAAGGAAACATGACAGCATGACTCTATTTTAATGACGGCAGGAGGCTTTCTTTAGAGTTTGAGCCAAACGTGTTCATAGTTGACTCTGTCACTGGTTTTAACCCTCAGGCATCACTGGGGACATTTTTGTCCATTTGGGCAAATGTTTCCTCTTTCTCTGCTCACCATTTTAGCTGTTAGTGCATATGGTCTAATTATTTGCAACAAAGTTTCCTTCTAAGCAAAATTTTTGAATTCAAATTTCAGTTGCTCTAATAGGTTAGAGGACACTGAAACAAATTTACTACCCTTTAAAGCCATTAAGGACAAAAATGTCCACTTCCAAAAAAACTGCTATAAAAACTTAACAGATTAAAAATTTTTAGCTTTTTTTTTGCATGAATCTCTTAAACAACTTCAGCTGTGCTCAAAATGACCAAACATTCAATCATTTTTAGGATTTTAACCCTTTAAATACCAGTTTGATTACTTAAAGTCAATGTTGTTTTTTATAAAAACAGTGAAAACAGTGCGATATCTTCCTTAAACCAAATGTTGGATGGCGGGGGCATTATTTCTAAATCCAGCTTGGACATGTCAATGATTAGCCAAAATATTGACTTTCATGCATATTTAGTTTTTGTGTAGCATCCAATTTAAAATTTACTACCCTTTGGAGTCATTAAGGACAAAAACAGCAATAAAATAGTATACATTCATATTTTTTTCTGCTTTTTTTGGTTAGATCTTTTAATCAACTTCAGTTCTGATCAAAACAATCAATTCTTGGATAATTTTCAGGATTTTAACCCTTTAAATGTCAGTTTGATTACAGGATGGTCATATTCTTTCTAAAAAAAAATAGCAAAACAGTCATTATTTTTCAGAAAACTGATGTTGGGGGGGTTAAAATCAGTCCTGAGTATGTCAAACATTATCCAAAATATTGACTTTCATGCATATTTAGTTTTTGTGTAGCATCTGACTTAAAATTTAATACCCTTTAGAGTGACTTGACGTTTTCCTTAATGACTCCAAAGGGTAGTGAATTTTAAATCTGATGCTACACAAAAAACTAATAATGCATCAAAGTCAGTATTTTGGCTAATCGTTGACATGTCCAAGCTGGATTTAGAAATAATGGCCCAGCCATCCAACATTTGGTTTAAGGAAGATATCACTTTTTTTATTATTATTATTTTTCATAAAAAAACAATATTGAGTTTAAGTAATCAAACTGGCATTTTAAGGGTTAAAATCCTCAAAATGATTGAATGTTTGGTAGTTTTGAGCACAGCTGAAGTTGTTTCAGAGATTTATGCAAAAGAAGCTGAAAAAATATGAATCTGTTAAGTTTTATAGCAGTTTTTTGGAAGTGGACGTTTTTGTCCTTAATGGCTTTAAAGGGCAGTAAATGAAAGTGATGCCTGAGGGTCAATCATGAAATGAAATCTACGTCTGCAGTCAAAGGTGTTCATGGTAGTCAGAAGGTTTCTATTCAGTGGTGTTTGACATGTCATCTCATTGGTCTGTCTGTTTCAGAATCACCACTTCCTGGCTCATCGGACTGCTCCTGGACCCGAAGGTGTACCGGCCCAGAGCATTTAATCTTTACTTTGAGCTAAAACCCTTCAGATGTCATGGTATGTTTCTAGAATAATCCTTTAAAATGCAATAATAGCCACCCATGTTGTGTGATGTTGTAAACCTCATAACTTTTGTTCCTGCAGTCTACAACCTGTCTGAAACAACCAACATGACAGAGAATGGGGTGACTTTATCGTCCCGGTACATCCTGAAGGAGAACCAGACCTGGAGGGACCCTCATCCGGGAAACAGGGTGTTCAGGCCAGCGGCGCCTGTTGTGAGACCGACTTCTTCAGCGGCTCCATGCGGCGCTGTCAGACCAGCCATGACTGGTAAAGGCTGGCCTAAACCGCTAGCTCTAAAGAGGAACCAGGTATGTCAACCCATGCTTTCTGATGAGTATGTTATGATGAAACTATTTGTTTACATGTGGAGATATCTGCAGATTTACTGGCTCACATGCTGGCACTGAAATGAGATGAAAACAGCTGATGTTAGAGCATGTATGAAGCTGCTGCTTTTAGCTCAGATTGTCCTAAATAAGTGTGAAAATGAAGCATGTTTAAGAAGCTATGAAAACTACAAACTTCCTGTTTCATCATGGCTGTTTCCTGGTTGGCTGCAGTCACTTCCTGGAATCCTAATGGGATGCTAAGCAACCTCAACAGCCTGAAGGACTGAAATTAGTTCAATTATCCATCCTCAGACTTTAAATTGTGTGTTTTAAGGCCTGTAATTTGAGGATTGACCTGCATTAAAACCTCAGAATCACTCTCAGCATCAGCTGACATTAATCTGTAATATATTTGAATCCGATGAAGCGCGTTCTATCTCTATAGACATTTTCTTTAAAAGCCATAAGATGTGAAACTGCACCTAAAAGACTGTTGGTTAAATTGCCACAAAAACATTTTTCTTGTTGTCTGCAGAGTTCAGTTCCTTCAACAAGCCGCCCGTCTGCCTCAGCCTCGGTGGGTCCACAGGGAACAAAGCGGCCTCTTCATCAACAGCTGGAAACTTCAGCCAAGAAGAAGAGATCTGAAGGCCAGCCCACCCATCCTGTGTCCTCTTCTGCTGCAGAACGTGGAAACTCTGGTCCTTCTCAGAGCACAAAGAGAGTTTGTAGCTCTGAGCCTGAAACTCAGAGCAAGAAGCTCAGACCTGACCTCGTAAGTCAAACTCTCTCTATCTATTAATCACAGAAAGCCTGCTCACTTTAATTTTCGCTTGATTTGAGCCATAAGATCCACAGCTCACACAAGAAATGTTTTTCACAGAAGGCTCCAGCGTTTACGTCTCAGACCGTCCCTGCAGACGAGCTCTGCGACCAGCCCTCCACACTCTCCACACCTGCAGCACCTGTGAAGCGCAACATCACCTTCAAGCTCGTGAGGTAAAGCTCAGAACTACCAGTACTAACTCCTCCTTACTCCTGCACTCTCTTCCTTTCTTTTCTAACGTGCTCCACCTTTTTGCAACTTTGAACCCAGAATTGCAACACTGTGCCAATTTTGCCTGTTTTCCCCTTTGTTTGGCCACTGTTTTCCCCATTTTTTCTTCACTTTTAAGCCATTTTTACTACCTTTGCCAAGTCTTTTTACATTATTGACACTTGCAACACGTTTTTGCCACTGTTAACCCATTGTTTGGCCACTTTTTGCCAATTTTTCCCATTTTTACTTTGTTTCACCAGTTTTTGCCTAATTTTGCCTTGTTTTTGCATCATTTTTAACAATGTGAATATGGTACGCCTTGAGATTTTGGCTTAACCTTTGGTGTGCCTTGGGCAAAAAAAGTTTGAAAACCAGAGGAGTAGAAGCATCTGGACTTCCTGTTTTTGCACTCCAGATGATAGTGGCATTAACTGATTTATGATTTTGGGATGCCACAGCATCCCAGAGCTTCATTTTCCACCCACTAGCTCAAAGATTTTATAGCTTTCAGATACTGGAGGAAACAGAGGGGGGGCAGAGGGGGTGATCTCCCCACACCCCCAGTTCCATAATGTTTGACAAAAAAACAAACAACAAAAAAAACACACACACACACACACACAAAAAACAAACAAACAAACAAACACTGCAAAAGCGCCCTCTAAAATGTTCTCAATATGGACAAAATTTGATAAAATGTCCATTTAGTGTGCATAATCAAACAAAGTGCCCTCTATGTGATAAAAAAAACTCTCTTAATGGGCAAAATGTGATCAATTCCATGATTTGTTGCCCTGTAGATGGCAATAATTCATCAACCTGCCCTCTCTGGTGCCCTCTATGTGGACAAATTTGACAAAGTGTCTTCTTTGGAGCCTTTTTATTCAGGACAGTTTGACAAATCGCCGCCTTTATCGCCCTCAAAGTGGGTAAAACTTGACAAAACCTGTGTCCAACAACATACAGCAGGTGCCCTATTTATCACTGCAGCCCTCGGCCCTCAAACATCCTGAGTCTGCTTCTGCTTTCAGGCATTAATCTTAAAAATGACAACAATGTGTTTTCTACACGTGTGTGTATAATATGTGTGTATTCTGTATTTATCCACTGGAAATGTAAATGTGCTGTCTCACCCCTTCTATTATTTTTACATGGACATGTGAGTTAATGAAGCTGTGAGTCTAACATCCATATTTCTCCTGTTGTTTCTTACAGACGCTTCTAAAGGACCCGACCTGCAGGAGAACTACAATCTTCACCCTCCTGCCTCTTGTGGTGGCTGAAAGCTGGTCTGCATAGGGGTGGGTTGGTGGGACACACCTTTTCACAGCACACTGACAAAAAAGCTGTGAAAAGGTGTGCTGGGGCCTGAAGTCCGGCCTCTGGTTTATTCTCGGTGTGAGTGGCCTCACTTTGGCTACCAGAGAGAGTATAGCTGGATGTGATGCCTGGCTTCAGGTGCCTAAAGGGCCCTGCAGAGTTCAACTCACAGCCAAAGCTGAAGGTTCCTGTCAGAGCCTGAAGGCTATGAGGAGAACCTGCAGGTCCACTGAGGGGGGATTTAGGGTTTTCTCCGAGTGCTTCGGTTCGCCCCAAATGAATAATTTGAAAAAAAAAAACAAGCCCCCTTTCCCCAAAAAATAAAAAATGAAATAAAATAAAATAAAAAATGTGATTTCTCTACTCCTGTCTTTTCCCATATGAATTATATTAAGTTAGATTAAAAGTTGAAAAATGAAAAAATATTTGTAAACCTCCCACTGAAAGGAGGTGAAACACTTTCTGCTTTCAGAATTCTAATATTTAAAAGAATGTCAGAATTCTCAGATTAAAGTCAGAATTCAGAGATTAGAGTCAGAATTCAGAGATTAGAGTCAGAATTCAGAGATTAAAGTCAGAATTCTCAGATTAAAGTCAGAATTCTCAGATTAAAGTCAGAATTCAGAGATTGAGGTCAGAAATCTTAAACTATAGTCTGATTTCCTAGATTAAAGTAGGAATTATCAACCCCTTAATGCCTGGAAACACAAATAATAGCCAGAAAAATCTATTTTTTTTGGAACTGAAATGTTCATTTAACTTTTTACTGAAATAAAAAGAAAAAATCAAAATTTCCATAAAATTTAACAACTATATTTTGTGTCTCATTTTATTCATTAGGTGTTTTTGGTAACTGATAATCCACTTGGGGGCATTTTTTTAATCATTCATCAGATTGTATTCATATTTTTTTTTGAGTAATTTATTGAATATACTGATTAGGTAAAGGTATCATAAAAGTATGTATCAAATATGTGACCACAGGTGTTAAGGGGTTAATACTAGTAAGTAGTCTGAGATAAAAATCCTGACTTTAACCTTAGAATTTGAGATGAAATTCACAAATTCTTATATAAAGATCAGAATTCTAAGATTAAAGTCATAATACTGAAAAAGTAAGATTTCCGTGATTAAAGCCAGAATTCTGAAAAAATGGTCAGAATTCTCAGATTAGAGTCAGAATTCAGAGATTAAAGTCAGATCCTGAATAAAAGTCAGAATTCTGTTGTTTCAATCCTGACTTTAATCTCAGAATTTGATATTTAATTCAGGCTTCCTAGATTAAAGTTGAAATTCTAAGATTATAATAAAAATTCTAAGAAAAAAATCAGAATTCAAAGTTGAGGTCAGAATTCATATATAAGTGTTAATCCTGACAAAAGGATGATTTCTACGATTTAAGCCAGAAGTCCAAGATAAAAGTCAAATTCTGAGATTAAATTCAAAATACTAAGATAAAAGTCAGAATTCCTAAATTAAAGTCTGAATTCTGAGACTTTAATCTCAGAATTTGACATTGAAGTCAGAATTCTTAGATTTGTATTAGATTCTAGCCGAAAAGAAACCAGAATTCTGAGATTAAAATTCTGACTCTAATCTTATCATTTAACTGGGAATTATGGCTTTGTGATCAGACTTGGAAAAAGAGTTGGATCTCATTATTTCTGTTGCCTTCACCACACAAATGTAACTTCAGTTTGTAAATGTTGTTGTTTATGGTGTAGTTATAAAAATGTCCACTAGGTGTCACCAAGCGCCTGTGAAAACAGGAAGTTGTACTAGTCAGACGGAAACAGAGAAAAACGGTTGGAGAGACAGTTTTTTTTTTTTTTTTTTTTTTTTTTTTAAGTTTCCATACAATACATTGTCATCAGATTCATTCAAATAGATATAACAACAGATCTTTGACAAGTAGTGCAAATAATAACAGGATGAAATTTACAATAAACATACATGTAACAAAGAAAAGAATGAACCATAAGTTCAGGGTCTGCTAAGAAAAAGGCAGATATTTAAATTTTTCGAACAATCTTAATGTTTTTATTAATTTTTTATTCTTTTGATTTAGTTTTTCAATGGTGCTGAGGTATAACTGGAGATCTGTAATTTTGAATACATGAAAAGAGGGTAATTTTTTAAGCCAAATCATTTTGTGTATAAAAAACTGGGTTTCTTTTTTGAGCATTCTTGAGAGATCTCTTTGTAAAGTGGAACCAAAAAGAAGTAGTGTGAAAACAGTCAACAAATATATGTTCAATAGATTCTCCTTCACATTCACAAAAAGTGCATGTATTATTTATATCTGGTAAAAAATGACAAACATTTGCTTTGACAGGATAGTATCTGTGAACAATTTTATAGAGAAACTCTTTAATTTTACTTGGGAGTATCTATCTATGAGGCAACAAAAAGATCGTGTTCCATTGTTCTCTATTCAGACATACTGATCCATACTTACAAATGGGAATGGTGATATGTTCCAGACCACTTCTAATAAAATTATTTGTGCACTTTCTGTCCAACAAATCAATGCCATTTATGGAAATGGGTCTCTCCAATACAGAGAGTGTGGTACTCTGAATATTACGAGCAAGGGTTATAATATTATAAGGAATTGATCTGAGCACCATATCAAACCTCTGTCTGGAAACCTCAAAATTATAAGTATCTAAGAATGCCTCATAGCTATATAATTCACCATTTTCATTTAAGAGTTGTTTCACAGTATTTATGTTGTTCACAGACCAGTTATTCAAGTACAGAGTTTTATTTCTGTGTGAAATGTACGTATTGTTCCACAACATACAATGGTGAGGAGAGTAGTTATGTTTGTAGAGAAGCTTCCAGCATAATAAAACTTGCTGATGAAAGTTAGCACGTTTGACTGGTAGTTTTCCTATTGAGTAAGGACACTGTAAAAGAAAACTGAGGCCACCTATTTTCTGGAAAAGATAATTAGGGATGATGTTCCATAAGCTATTGGGATTTTTTAAGAATCTTTTAATCCAATTTATTTTTATAGTTTGGTTAAAAACATTAAAAGTAAGCACATTTAGTCCTTCAGCCAGAGGATTGGTAAGAACTGTTTCTTTCACTTTCTGGGGTTTGTTTCTCCATATAAAACTGTAAAGAATTTTATCTAGTTGTGAACAAAAAGCATAAGAGGCTCTTGACATTCCTTCTGCTTTGCTTAACAACACTCCTCCATATATCCATAAGTCAACCAACAGTTACATTTCTTTTTAATTGCTTCTACAACAGGAGCAAAGTTGTTTGGTTCTCTCTCTTTAGGATTATTACTAATAATAATTCCAAGATAAGTTACCAAATCTTTAACTGGGATGCTACAGATTTCAGTATGACTGATCTTATTTAGGGATAGAGTTTCACATTTTTTAAGATTTAAGTTTAAGCCTGAGACTTCTCAAAGTTTAGAAATAGTGGACAGAGCTTTGGGAACTTCATCAGCATTTTTCACAAACATTGTTGTATCATCTGTGAGCTGTGTTATTTTAAGTTCTTTGCCAAGAACATCAATTCCTTTAACAGGGCTCTGTAAAACTAGATCATTTAATACTTGGGCAACTAGTAAGAAGATGTACGGGGACGCTGGGCAACCTTGCCTTACACCTTTACTGATATTAAATCTTGGAGATGTACCATGTAGGAGTTTCACTGAGCTGTTGTTATTTTTGTGTTTTAATAGCTTTTGTAAAAAAGTTTCCAAATTCAAAAAAAGAGAGGGTATCAAAGATAAATTTATGGCTGACTGTGTCAAAAGCTTTCTGAAAATCCAGAAAAAGTATTATGGGATCACCCGGGATTAAATCACTGTAATCTATTAAATCTAAAATCAATCTGATATTATCAGAGATGTGACGTCCTGGCATGAATCCACTTTGAGATTCATGAATAACGTCACTTAATCCAGTTTTCAGTCTTTTAGCCAGAATAGATGCAAGAATTTTGTAGTCATTGTTTAATAGAGTAATTCCCCGCCAGTTGTCAATAAGAAGTAGATCCTGTTTGGGTTTTGGGATCAGGGTAATTAGACCTTGCTTCATTGAATGAGGCAGTTCTTCTTTAATGGTGGATTCATTGTAGACTGCAAGTAGAAACTGTGAGGTTTCAGTAGGAAATGTTTGATAAAATTCTGAGGTAAGATTGTGGAGGACTGAGAGTGCCAAAATGAAATATATAATTCATTAATTAATTAAATAAGCCATTAATTAATTAAATGTGTAATTAATTGTACCATTAATTAATTAGATGTGTACTTAATAAATTAAATGTACCATTTATTAATTAAATGAGTCATGAATTAATTAAATGTGCCATGAATTAATTAAATGTACCATAAATTAATTAAATGCGTCATGAATTAATTAAATGTGTCATGAATTAATTAAATGTGTCATGAATTAATTACATGTGCCATGAATTATTTAAATGTACCATTAATTAATTAAATATGTCAATGGTCAGACAGAGCGGAAATAACTCCAAGAACTTCAATAAATCCCTCTGCTTTGCTAGCCACATGTTCAGGGTCCGAAATTCCAGTGTCAACGTGTTCTGACAGGACTAAAATATCTGTTATTAACTCACGGGAGAGCTCATGCAGGTCCTCAGTGATCGCTGCCATGTTTGTGTGTTAGTTTGTTTGGTGGTAAACGCCCCAATGTGGCAATCCTGCAGACCAAACCAATGGTTTGTGACTGTTCAGTGTTAGTTCTGCCCACTGAGTTTGATGTGAGAGGATGACAGATAAAATTAATTCATGATGCACTGCTGGAGCAGGAACCATGAATTAATTAAATAGCTATCACCAATTTTAATTAATTCATGACACATTTATTTAAGTCATGGCACATTTAATTATTCATGGCACATTTAATTAATTAATGGTACATTTAATTAATTAGTAACACATTTAATTAATGGCACATTTAATTAATTCATGACACATTTAATTAATTAATGGCATATTTAATTTATTAATGGTGCATTTAATTAATTAATGGCACTGGAAATTCAGTCAAAGTAAGCGACATAAGTACGCATGACACAACAGCAAAACAAGTTCAATCGTTCGTATCTTTTAAATAAATTACACCATTCTGGAATAATATGATAAAACTCACCATTTACATTCAGTAGTGTTGAAAAATCCGCTAGCTTTGACAGTGACTGCTGGCAGGCGGTAATCAGTGTCTCCCTCCGAAAAAAAGGGAAAAAAAAGCTTTTGAGCTCCAACATTGCGCCGCTTTCATTGGTCAAATGTTGGACAAGGGAAGAATTCCATTCATTAAAGTGTGGATTTGATGAAATAACGAAGATAGTGTTAATATCAACCCAACCATTCAAGATGACTTATCTGACAGCTTCATACCGCGCGGATGGGTGACCACAGCAGCACACTTCAGAATTTGCAACTGCGCCGGGATGATGAAAATAATATTTTATTTTATTTTATTTTATTTATTCTTTTTTTTTGTTTGTTTTTTAAAGAACATTCGACCAGAACATTGGCGGAGTGGAAAGGGTAGTGGCGTTAGCACCATAAGTTTGTTGGATCGAGGCCTGAGCTCGGCTGCGTTGCACACTGAGGTGTTATAGACATGGGGTCATCCACGTTGCTTGTTCTGCTTTTTACCATCTTTGGAAAAATTCAAACATCCAAACTCGTCTTTATTTCACATGGATATTAACTGGGCTCATCCTTAAAAAAAAAAAAAAAAAACAATCACTAAACACCTGTGGAAAAACAACACAAAAGCGTGGATTTCATCAAATAACGAGCATAGTCTGTTAACATCAATCCAACCATTAAAGATGACTTATCTGACGGCTTCATACCGCGTGGATGGGCGACCACAGCAGCAGAAGAAAAAAAGAAAAAGAAAGAAGAAGCAAAAGAAAGTGGAAGAAAATCAACATTATGTGAAAACAATACCAAATGTGCTTCTTTAGACCGCAACTAAAAATATAGCACAGAGGGGTCATCGAGAGTCTGAGGGCAACTTTTTGGCCATATTAGAAGAAATAGCGAAGCATGACCAATTTTTTGAAAAAGGCTCAATGCATGTGGCAATGCAAAATACACAAGTTAATACACATTGTTAATAAACTGCAAATTAAAAACACTGTGCTTAATATGTACTTAAATATATTTCAACATTTAGAGACTCCAATTGCAATTGATTGTTTGAGAAACAAATTCATTGTCATAGTCTGTGGACCCCCTGAAATCGCCTTGACCACCCTCTGGCCACCCCAAGGATAAAAGTCTAGCCCCGCCACTGGTCCTGGAGACACAGAGCTCCATGGTTCAATACACCTGATTCAAGTTTGTAATCCAACCCCTACAGCATTTTAAAAATCCATTTAATCAAATCCATCAGGTGAGGGACAGGAGGAGGGGTCCTGGGACTGGACTGAGAGGTTTGAGTTTTCGTAGTATTGTCACTGCTGATTGGAAGTAGGATCATAACTATTATGAGTTCTCAAACTAGGCTAATATTTACAAGAAATGGATGTAAAAGTCTTTTTGGACAAAGGAAAGTGATTACAATGAAGGTAGGCATTGAACCAACAGAGAGCACTATGATCTAAACCAATATGATGGAGTTTATCCAGAAGGAGATAAAGATCTACCAGGTCGAAAGCCTTGGTGAGATCAATAAAAATAGCTCCTACAGTCTGACCAGAGTCAAAAGCAGAAAACAAGTCATTCTTAAACTTTAGAAGAGTGGTTGTAGTAGAAAAAATAGGTCTAAAACCACACCGTGAGGGAGATAAAATATCAAATTGATTATTGTAGTGTGATAATTAGTTAAAAATTAATTTCTCAAAGATTTTTGCAGTAATACAAATAATTGAAATAGGTCTATAGTTATTTACATCAGATGGGTTACCACCTTTAAAAAGTGGAGTGACTCTGGCACATTTCCAGCTCGGAGGGATACAACAAGTGGATAAAGATAAGTTAAATAAATCTGCCAGGGGATACATCAATATACACTGTAAGCCCAGATGAGTTGAATTTACTAAAAAATTTGAGGAAACCGGTTGTTCTTAAACATTTAAGTAATGTTTAATGAAAAGTTGGGTGAATTTAACTTAAGTTTTTAAGCACAACAAACTAAATGCCAAGTTGATTTAACTTAAAATCTCTTGCAAAGTCAATTGCTCTGCATAATTATTAAACTTAAACTTATATTTCAAGTCCATTGCAATAAATTACAAGTTGATTTGATTGAAAATAATTTGGAAAATTAAATTAAGTCAACTTCATGTTTTCAAAATGTGTACACTGTAAAACAAAATTGGTTGAATTTAAGTTTGCAGGACTTAGGTTAAATCATATACTTTGAGTGTGCCATATTTAATATTTTTAGTGCAATGTAAACACCAATAAGTTCATAGAACTCAAAATATCACAGTCAACTGATTGCCTTAAAATGTCAGACAGTACTCTCTGTACAAGATTTTTGAAGTTATTATTTCACCAAAGGTGGACAAACTGTTCCACCATTTACAACAATGGCTGTTAATGACCCACTGAACCCAAGGCTGATATTTCATTAATGTCAGTGTGCTATCCAACATTCACTCACACTAATAACATTAACATCGCCCCCTATGTAACTGAGACAGCAACTTCACTCATGGTGCATTTTATTTATTTATTTTCTTAAACCTTTATTTAACCAGGAGAAAACCTCTTTGAGATTAAAAATCTCTTTTCAAAAGTGTTCTGGCCAATACAGCAGCAGCAAACAGAGTGCATAAAGGCTTAGTGCCCAACGGCATTCTGGGAAAACTGCAGATTTGCCATATGATGTTGCATTTTTACAGTGCAAGATGTTTAGAACCAAGTGAGGGAGAAACCGGTCTTTTTAGCTTCTGTCTTAGATGCTTGAACAAGGAAATTGCGCAATTTTGTTTCAAACAAGCCAAGACAAGTTTGAATTCAACACCTTGAAGCATTTGTTATTATAAGTAAACCCAAAGTTTAAGTTAAAAAATGGAAGTTTTAAGTTTATCCATCTCAAAACAACAAGTACACTCTACAGTCACATTATAACAGTAGAATACACCAAAATGACTTAAGTAATGCAAAAAAGGTAGTTTTTTAAGTAATATTTACTTCAATTATTTGATCACAAACAACTTTCGGGTTAACAGTGTATCAGGTAAGTTCTAACTACACCTTCATAAAACTTGAAAACAGTTTGATGAACTGTACATAAAAAAAATGTAATCACGTTTTAACGCCGTCAACTGTTAATAGAGTATTAGCTGATGTTAACGTTGGCTAATGTTAGAGTTAGCTAGTAAACAAACATCGTGTTTTGCTTCCAGGTGAGGCGTCAGTGAACTCAAGTAGTCCGGATTTTGTTCCCTCTGTGTTTGTTTACAAGAGACAAAGCCAGAAACCCGAGGCAAAGATGGAAAGGCACTAATAATTTGTCTTTCTACTTAAACTTGCTGTGCATTGCTACGTTGTTCTTTGCCTAAGAGTTTACAGTGTTTAAATTTTGTTTTTATTTTTTTGCATATTTATCACACTTAAATGTTTCAGATCATCAAACCAATTTTATTATCTCACAAAGACAAAATGCAGTGTCTAAATGATGATTTTATTTCTTAACAGGAAAACAATCTTAACCTATCGGGCCCATGTGAAAATGTAATTTCCCCCTGAACCTAATAACTGGTTGTGCCCACCTTGGCAGCAATAACTGAAATCAAGCGTTTGTGATAACTGGTGATGAGTCTTTCGCATCGCTTTTGAGGAATTTTGGCCCACTCCTCTTCGCAGAATTGTTTTCACTCAGCCATACAGGAGGGTTTTTGAGCATGAACTGCCCATTTAAAGTCACACCACAGCATCTTAATTGGATTTAAGTCCAGACCCTGACTGGGCCACTCCAAAACCTTCATTTTATTTGTTTTGAGCCATTCAGAGGTGGACTTGCTGATATGTTTTGGGTCGTTGTCCTGCTGCATAATCCAAGAGCGCTTGAGCTTGAGGGCACGAACTAATGGCCGGACGTTGGCATTCAGGATTTTTCTGATGGACAGCAGAATTTATTGTTCCATCAATCACAGCAAGTAGTCCAGGTCCTGAAGCAGCAAAACAGCCCCAGACCATCACACTGTCACCACCATGTTTGACTGTTGGCATGATGTTTCTTTTATCAAATGCTGTTATTTTTACTAGGGCTGAAAGGATTCTTCCAATTATCCGAGTGATTCGATTAAAAAAATTTCTCGAGGCAAATTATCGAGGCTTCGCTTAAATCAGCCCTGCATCTATATATGTCCATGCTATAATCTTGGACATCATGCTGTGAGTTGCATGGCGTGCTGTGTTTCGCATGGACGGATATTTGTGTGGCGCAATGCACTTATTTTTGCTGTTACTATAACGTAACATGCATGATGTCAGGCGTGAAAATCAAACGGGAGGAGAAGTTGATGCATTGATGTTTACAGGCACGTGTCCTGCGTTTTTACGCAGCCGCTGGCCATGAATTCATGACAAATATGGCGCTATGCCTACACCAGTGACCCTACGCACATCTCCGAGTTTACGCACTGCTTGCATGACTCACTGGTGTGAGACAGCGCTCAGTTTGTGTCTGCAGACTTCAGGGCATTTTATAAACTTCTCTGATTGACCTCTCTCTCTCTCTTCAGCATGTGAACATTATTCATTTAATTATAAATGAGCTCAGATTCAGCACACTGACATCTTGATTGCAGCGTATTTTTCGAAATGTTTTAGCATCCTGAATGATTTGATAAGACTTACATTGATAATGAATTGACACCAATTAAATAGAAACACACTATTGCCACAGACAGTGACTGAGACAGAGACTAAATAGGTTAAAGTTCATCATCATACAGTCAGGATTCAACAGGTCATAGAAGCTGCTTTATCCCTTAAAATGTGTTCTCCATGTCAGCGGATGATCTCAAAATGTCCGATTTTTATGGTGGATGAACTCACAAACAAAAATGTGAAAAAATTAAAAGTGAACACCCTTTGAAAAATGGACCATATTCCTGTAGTCTATAGGGTCACCTTTCAGACCTCTGTGAGAATGATGGAGCTTTATTCTTGCTATAAAATAAAATATTACATTCATGCATAAAGTAGAGGATGTTAAAATGATTAAGTGTCCCTTCACTTTAATGACAAATTGGAAAATAAATATAAACTACAATGAAAGAAAGTGTTGGCACCAAACATTTCCTGGGAGAGGATCCCTAAAACCCCAAATAAGGCATAATCTAATGTCATTATTTAACTTCCTTAAGTAATGTAAATTGTCATCAGAACTTCATTGCACTTTGTAAAATATATTTTCTTTAGAGGACCTGTTAATACCAATTTTTAATATAGAAATAGTTCATTTAAGGGGCCAACCTTCTTTTCTCATTTGTCTAGTACTATTTCTCTTGAAAAAGCAAAAGTGACTGATTAAAAGAATTCAGTATTTCTTATTATCTGCCTGTCTGGTTTGCATAAATCATAATCCTGTAATGCTGCACAAATAACCTAGTTTCATTCCGACATCAGGCTGTGCAATTAAATAATCACATAAAAAGCTACATCTTCTATTATTATATTAAAAAATCCTACAGAAAGGCCCTTAAGTTTACAATAGTTCCACTGCTGACCTTTGTAGAAGGACCTTAATTTTCAGAAAAGGAAAAACTTTCATTTTTGGAAAATATTAATTTATTTTGAAAGCAGCACTGTGAAAACTTCAGGTTTTGTACTTTTATGCAACCTAATATCAGCATGTTTTAGTTGAGAAATACACACTTCTAATCCATCATTCTTTTCTGTGATTCATGATACCATTTATGGGTTGTATCGCAATCATGAATTGAAATGGTATCCAGTATAATCGCACATTTTAACCAAATCCTGCAGCAAACCAGCACCCCATAAGATTTATTAGTTAAACAGTATATCAGTGTTTACTTTAAATGCATGTTCAAGCTAAAATGAGGGAGAATAGCTGTTAAAAGGTCTGAGCTAGCCTCTTAGCTCATGTCTTGGGTGTCCCAGCATGCTGAGTGCAGTAAGGTTGCTGGATAGCGGTGCCTTTTTTCATGGCATTTCTCTGTTTGTTGTCATAAACACTCTTGTAAAGGAAACTCAGAGACGACATATGGCAAGCGAGGCTGGGCGGATGTAAATGAGCCACGGTGAGCCTCAGAGTCATAGACATTATATGGAGGTTGTTATTTGTAAACCAGCCGAGTGAATTCTGATATCAGGTCACCATTGGAGACATATTATTCATGCAAAGTGTGAATATGCAAACTAAAGTGCAGAAAACTTTGTATCTGATTACCCAGCATGGAGGATAATGCAAAATGTAAACAGGCTCTAATTTGTTTAGAGTATTAACTCTAAAATGTTCATGAATCTCCTCTCTGGCTGTTGTTTCTCCCACTAGAGTTTCAACCCCAGCTCTCAAAACTATCTGCTCTAAAGTCATCAGTCTCTAGTGTTTCCTCCACTGAATACCGGGGCATGATGCCATGATGTCTGCATTCAAGTACAATAACAAAAGGTACCCCACTGTTATCTTCCTTCACCAGTCTCACATGGTGAGTGGATTTTTCCTTCAAATGCGGCGTAATACCTATCTCGTACATAAAACATCATTTCTCTGCCAGCTCATGGCATTGAAGTCTGATGTGGGAGGTCTGGGATCGTGACAGGGCGGTGGAGGCGGATAGGGATACTTCTCTTATTTGACCTTGTCAGAGGGGCTCGTAGGTCTAGGTCCAGGCAGCAGTGGTACAGGAGACGTGGCCTGGATGAGGGCGGGGTTCAGGATGATTGGCAGGGACATGGGTGGGACTCCCACCTGCAGTGGAGAGGTGAGCGGCTGCAGGATGAGGGGGGACTGGCTCAGAGGTGAGGAAGCCTGAGTGTGGGACGTGGTTAACGGGAATGGGATGGGTGACACGGAGGGAAGGACTGGAGATGATCGGTCTGATCCTGAAAAACAGAAATAAAAACAACATGGATGATTTAGAAAGATTTCCTCGTTTAACACCAGATTTAACACCAGTTTTTCCTGGCTTAAATTGAGGCAGAGGTGGTTCTGATCATGCGTACTCTGACCTTTCTAGGGAAATGCAGGGGCAGACCAAGCGGCAACCTCCAGTCCTGAAAAATGAAGCCAATGTGGAAGTGCAATAAATTGCTATACCGCGAGTGTCCACTTGAGGCTGGCTGCAGGAACACCAGCAGTCCCATCTGGACACATGTTAAACAGCTGGATTTGACTCTAGAAATAAACTGGTTTACAGCCTGGTACAAAACACCAAACGTGTCTCATTAGCTAGTGTCTTATTGTGCTCCCACTGTACGGGGGGTGATTTTTTGTACACGATCGTTTGGACTATATTTAGGATGAAAGCTGATTGGTGCGTCTCATTTGATTGACAGATAGCTCGGCAGGCAGAGGCTCTGTTTCTGTCAACCAGAATGCTAGCTAGCAGGCTGACAGGAAGTCGTGCTTAGTGGGCGACAGCAGAGTCGTGACGTTAACAAGCAGCAGCAAGAGCTGGTGCAGTTATGGAGGAAGAGATTAGCATGGATGCTGCTAAAGCGCCAGTTTTATCAGAACTTCCTTAAAAGAAGAACAAAGCACAGCAGTGGTTGTTTTCTTTTCAAAAACGACAAAAGTCGAGTACTGACATGTCTATAGTCGCCATGTTTTGCGTTATTCCTCAGTAGCTACGCAGCTCAACAGCAGCTACGTCACGTTTTGTTGCTCTTATTGGCCCGTAGAGATGTGACAGACAGAACGTCCATCCAATCACACTCCAAATATTTTTAAAGCCTCTGCCTTTTCTCAAATGTTTCCTATTGAAGCTTTCCCAGATGGATGTGTGAAATAAATCCATCTGGCGTGTCAGGTTAACTCATTTATGTTTGTTCCTCAAAGTCACATAGTATGGCAGGATGGACATTTCCGATTGGTCTCCAAAGTCACATGATATGGATGAGCAGTAAAGCCAAAACAGTCTTGAGGAGAGAGAGGCAGGGAGGCACTCGGCGGAGAAGTGGTGGTGAGACATAATTTATCGTACTCATCTGGTATTGATACTTGTCTCGAGATATCAATACCAAAAGAGTAGTTTGGAAATATGGATATATAGATACTGTAGTATCAATACTCCCACAACTACTGTTGGGACTGAGCGGGTCATGAGTCTGCCTGGTTTCCTCTAGACATATCATTTAGAATTGAGGTCAAACAGTTCAATCTTTGCTTCATCAAACAAACTCAGAGTGCGTTTTCATGTTTTTTACAGTGAGAAAAGGCTTCTGTCTTCCCACTCTGCCTTAAAGCCTAGATCGGAAAAAGATTTTACACTAGATCCTACACTACTAGTCAAAAGTTTGGACACAACTTGTTATTCAAAGGTTTGTCTCTGTTTTTATTATGTCTACATTGTTGATTAATCTCAAAGACACCAAAACTATGAAAGAACTCAGATGGAATTATGTTGTAAACAAAAAAGGGTTAAACGAACCAGAATATGTTTTCTATTTTAGATTCTTCAAACTTTTGACTGGTACTGTAAGAGGTTAAGTTATAATTCTGTGGAACTACAAATAAAAAGACAATTACTTGTTACCAAACTGAAAAAGGCTATCAGTCTGATTTAGTCGCAACTGAGGAATAAATTTACCATTAACGGCCAATGTGGCATGTATGTAACCTTGCAAAGCAGATGGATACGCCCATTTCCTTGTTTTTCACTGGCAAATCCATCTTGCAAAGCTCCCACCTGAACCTAATTAAAAGTTGTAAAATGCAGATTTTTATCAGTTAGTGCAAATTTCAGGAATAACAGTATTGATGTGTTTTTTCTTAATTCAGTCAGATACTTTAGTGTTCACTACTTCTGATCCTGTGAGTTTCCCTTAGCACCTACTGCCTCAGATGTGTGCACCTGCAGCTTCCCCTGCAGAGCAGGGAATCTGTGTTAGTATCTTGGTCACTTTATAATGTAGCTGTCATCTCCTGCTTACTTTGTCATGCTGTTATTATAGCTTAATGATGTCATAATGCTACTGCTGTATCTTGTTCGTTTTATAACGTAGCTCATAAATCTTAGTAGCTCATAATGCAACTGATGAATTTTGGTTACTCTTTCATTTAACGGTCGTATTTTAGACATTATTTAGTGCTGCTGTTGTGTATTGGTCATGACATATCTATTGCATTTCCATATTTTTATATTGCTGCTTTTGCATCTTGGTTATTTTATAACGTAGCTTCTAAAGGTTGGTAGCTCATAATATTACTGATGAATATTGGTTACTCTTTTACTTCAGTGTTGCATTTCAGGCACTACGTAATGTTGCTGATGTGTAATGGTCATGGCCTATCAATTGCTTTCCTGTATTTCTATATTGATAATACTGTACCATGGTCATTTTATAATAATGCTCTGCACTTTATATATGTCATAGAACAGGGTCTATTTATGGTTTTATTTATCTATCTCTGTCAGGCCTTAGCCTTTAAAATACATATGTGAAAATTTTAGACTACTTTATTACCTTTATACAATTTGTACATAGTAGGACTTATTTGTCATTCTCTATAATGATCACTAGTGTATTTTTTGTACTTTGTCTTGTCAGCTGTGGTCCTGTCAGGTGTCTACCCTTGTTTTTGGGACTTTTATGTATGTTGTGTGTCAGTTTAATGTGGGACAACAGATGGAAATTAGCGACTCGCTAAATCTGGTGCAACCATATTTTCATTTGCTTTCTATAAATGATCACTGTCATTGCCCACTGTCCAGTGATAAATAAACTAAACTAAACTAGACAGGATCTCAAGACCTCATTACCTTTGCAACCTTTTTCCTCCGTTAGAGGAAACTAAAAAAAAAAACAAATGATTGTGGCTCATACTGGAGTAACTTATTATCCATATTTTACATTATGTAATAATAGGCCTATGATGCCCTAAGCAAACACTTTATTTTAAGAAATTTGGCAGTGATAACAATAAAAACTTTGGTTTGACCTAATTCTATTCTGTTCCATGATAATCAAAGACCTGCGGTGCACTCTGACCCTTAATAGATTAAATTCTTGGTGTCATCTAAGCCCATGTCTGCTGGGAATAAAAATGTAAAAATATCGCAATAATAAAATTAGAAAACTCCAAACTCCTAAAATACCAAGAAAAAAGTAAAAACAGCGGGTGAAAGTAGCCGTCTAAGAAGCAGACCCTCACAGCTTTATTTATAAAACCACAGTTTCAAACAACACCTGCAAACAAGAAGAGAACAGACGATCAAACAAACTTAAATATGCTAATGACTATCTCCGGACCGGAGCTAGAGTTAGCTCTAGGTTGAGTAAAGTGAACCAGCTTTAAATGGATCCACAAAAGGCTTGTACAGTCAGGGTTGGTTTCAGTGAAACTGTCTGCATGTAGAGCTTTAATTTACATTATTATAAACACGTGTGCACATGCAGGCACAGACACCTCTGTGCTAGAGAAAAAGATGGGGGGGAATGTCCAGGTTACAAAGTCCATCAGTCCAGTCCAGTCTCATGAAGGCCGGGAGGGTCCTCCATCCATCCCTATGGTCTGCGGGTTTACTGGATCTTTCAGTCCACCTTGACCACACTGTAGATCTTGGTAACAAACCAGAAACAGGCAAAGAAACCAATTGTACCTGAAGAGAAAGAAGTTACCTTTAATATGGAGAAGATGGTAGAGGAACTGTGAAACAATCAGCATGAAAACAAAAAAACACACATCAAAGCCCATCCCTACTTCTTTGATACCCACCAGTGAATAAGAAAAAGATGAGAGCCATGATCATTGTGTATCCAAAGTACAGGATGGTGCTGGCCAGTCCAGTGATTTGCAGCTTTGAGAAGAAGTAGTGAATTGCATAAACAAGGAAATAGGCAGCAGTGAATCCACTAGTCAGGAAGGAACGCCACTGCCAATGGTAGTCCTGTGAGTTGGAGATGAATAGTTGAGTTAATATCTATCTACTGTACAAACTATCTTACAATGTTAAAGGTAACTAACCTCTGCTGTGCCACTGTGTCTTTCACTGTTAATTTTGTTGACTAAATCTATGACTAAAAATGTTCACCTACACCCTTTTTTCCATGCAAAATACAAAGACTAGCCAAAAATAGATCTGTGATGACTAGAACTGACTACAAGTGAGTTTAGTTTTCGTCAAGATGACTAAAACTAGACCAAAAATGTAATGTAGTTTTCATCGGATATTCAGATTCCATGATATTCCTCCACTGAGGGTAAATCTGTCACAATATAATGCACCTGTATCTATTCTGCCTCTCAGCTGTAGAAAGCAGGGACCCCAGGTTTGGCAGAGTGCAGAGAACACACTACCATGAGTTGGTACCAGATTCTGGCAAGAAAATAAATGTTTGGACTAAAAGTAAAGACTAAAATGTTATGGACTAAATCTATAAAGGGTAGAAATGACTAAAATGTCACTAAAACTAAAAGGTATTTAATCTAAAGTCTAAAGCTGAGACTAGAATTAAAAATAGCAGTCAAAGTTAACACTGGTGTCTTTACTAGAACTGCTGTTGAAAGGAAACGCTGCAGTAATGGCATTTTTGCTGATATACAGATCTGCTAAGCTAACTCTGACATTTAGTGTCTGATATACACTGCCTGGCCAAAAAAAAAAAGTCACCACCAAAAAAAGGTCACACACTCTATTATTTCATTGGACCGCCTTTAGCTTTGATTACAACACGCATTCGCTGTGGCATTGTTTCGATAAGCTTCTGCAATGTCACAAGATTTATTTCCATCCAGTGTTGCATTAATTTTAATATTGATGATGGGAGAGTCTGACCACTGCGCAAAGCCTTCTCCAGCACATCCCAAAGATTCTCAATGGGGTTAAGGTCTGGACTCTGTGGTGGCCAATCCATGTGTGAAAATGATGTCTCATGCTCCCTGAACCACTCTTTCACAATTTGAGCCTGATGAATCCTGGCATTGTCATCTTGGAATATGCCCGTGCCATTAGGGTAGGAAAAACTGTTTAAGAAATGAGAAGTTACTCGTTGCATCAGCTGGGGTTAAATAACTTGTTGCCAGCTGAAAGATAATCACCCATGCAGTAATTATCCAATAGGAGGCTCGTACCTATTTGCTTAGTTAAATCAAGGTGGCGACTTTTTTTTTTGGCCAGGCAATGTATATAAATTCAACATTGAATTAAATTTCAAGTCAGTAAGCAGGGGACAGCACAGCGGCGCAGGGGTTAGCGCTGTTGCCTCACAGCAAGAAGGTCCCTGATTCGCCTCCCGGTCAGGGCCTTTCTGTGTGGAGTTTGCATGTTCTCTCTGTGCATGCGTGGGTTCTTTCCGGGTACTCCGGCTTCCTCCCACCACCAAAGACATGCCAGTTAGGTTAACTGGTAAATCTAAATTGGCGTGTCTGTGTGTCTGGTTGTCTGTCTCTGTATGTCAGCCCTGCAATTGACTGGCGACCAGTCCAGGGTGTACCCCACCTCTCACCCAATGACTGCTGGGATAGGCTCCAGCACACCTGAGACCCCTAACGGGATAAGCGGTATAGAAAATGGATGGGTGGATGGAATTTAGTAAGCAGTTCAGTTTAGTGCTGTAGAAAAAAGAGGATTTGATTTTTCTTTTTCATTTTAAGGCTCAGTTGGTTAGAGTTTCCTAACCTGACATTTTGTCCTTGATATAAAGATTTTTTTCCTTTAAGAAAATTTTAGTTGGGCTTTCAGTAGAAGCATGGGACAGGGACATATTGAATAGAAAATTACTTTATTTACTATTTTAAAAAAAAATCTGTAGTTACAACAGTAAAGTCAAACTTAAATATTTCATTTTAAAAAGATTAATGAATCAGCTCATTTATCTATCTCAACACTGAAACCAAAAATTTAGAATATGAACAAAAGTGCTGTTTTGACCCATAAATTGATTACTTTTATTTCTAATAATTATTGTTATCTAGTCATTTTGTCAGATGTGTAATACAATGTTCTTTACTGATATGTACTGTATATACTTATCAAACATTGTATGAAAAATACTAGATCTAAAACTGGATTTTTGTCTGTTTGTTTCTTACCTCAGCACATAGGTGGAAGTAGCAAAGCAAGATGGTGGCCTCAGAGCAGGTGATGACCAAAATAATGAAGACAAGGAAAAGGAAGCCAAACATGTAGTACATCTGATGGGACCTGGTGGACAGGAGACAGAAGTCTAAATGGGCACTAAAGGAAATGTATGTGTGGGATTCTGTACATATTCTGGTCAGTCTGACAACACATCTGGTAAATACAACAGTTTAAAATACTAAATCTAGGTCTAAAAAGAGATTAGGCCTTGTCATGTTGTTATTCATATTAAATCATGTGCCTGTGGCTAATTGGTTTGTTTTCAGTGGAAAGGTTGCTAGCTTAATCCCCAGCTCCAACAGTGTACATACTGCAGTGAAACCCCAGACTGCTCCAGATGCCATAGCCATGTGAATGTCTATAAATGGTAATAATGATCCTTCTGAATAGCATCAGTGTATTAATGAGGAAATGTGGCATAAGAGCACAAAAGACTAGAAAAGCACAATGGGGGCAAAAGGTTTTTTAAATGCATTTTATACAGCCTTTAAAATGTAAAATAAAGCTTTGGAGGTCTATAAAAATAAAAGTTAATAAAGGGAAACAAAGTTATCAGTTCTCTAATTTACCAAATCAGTGAGTCAGCTTCTTTGATATCATGGATAGGATTTCAAAGATTCAGGGTGGGACAGCTTAGAGTAGCATCTTTTTGTAAAAATGTGATACCCTCACCTTTTTCAAATCATGCTCTTAAGCATGTACTGGAACAGGCAGTAGTATGCTAAAACAGTATTTCTGGATATTTAACAATAGCCCCAGCATTGCCATCATGAAGATGATGCTCTGAAATGTGTGAATATTTACAATAAATGCTTTAAGAGCGTGTGATTGTTTCTAGCAGCAGCACCGCTGCCTGTGTTTTAGGATGCTGTAAAAAGGATGACAGAACTGTTAATGATTTTGCAGCAATAATTTATCAAAAAATGGAAAAGAAATTAAAAGGACTGGTACACGTAAACTTGTGCCACTGAATAGCGCCATGCTACAGTGCTGCACAATGGTCTTCTCCAAAGTCACCCTGCAAACCATGCATTACTGGTTGCAATGCATTTAAAAATACTGAGATTCTTCTTTAGGGGATGAATCAGAGGTGGGAAAGGAACTGAAATTTATTGACAATATACCCTCAGGCCAATGCGTTGACTGATGCTGCAGCAGGCAGAATTAAAACCATCGCCCCACTCTTAAACTGACTTTAACCTATTTCTATGGGATATGATTGACTATTGATGCACATCATGAAAATAAATCATATTTACAGCCTATCTATATCCGTATAAAAGTACAGGAAATATAACTACACATTCCTAAAATCTACCTGATAATAGTTCTGGTTATTTGTTCTCATATTACCACTTAATGAGGGGGAAAAGAGTGCATATATGCCACCATGCAGAGAGAGAGGAATAATAAATAGTAAATGAACTTTAGCTTGTAGAGTGCTTTTCTAGTCATCTGTCTACTCAAAGCGCTTTTACACTGCAGGCCACACCTACACATTCACTCCACATTCATACACTGATGGCAGAGGTTTCTATGGAGAACTGGCCGTCAATATCAGCTAATCCCATAAATATGGAATGAGCCTGGAGGTTGACTTGACTTTGTTGTGACAACTTCTCTTCAGTGTATTTTTGGGTATCATTGGCAAGACGCGTCTAATATTGGAGTGGGAATGGGAGTGGCAGTTGCACTTTTACGGGCACCTGGCAAGCTTTCCCAGGCTTGTGATTGACGGACATCAGAAGGCCACAGCAGCTGATGCAGCAAAGTGCCGCACCGGCATGTGCTCCCATATCTGACCTGACCATTCAAAGCAGTGGGAACAAAATAGGGTAAAAATAAGAGTTAAGTGTCTTGCCTAAGGACACATCAACACTGCAGGAGCTAGGTATTGAATCCACGACTTCCCAACTGCGATTGAGATGACTGACTCTACCTACCGAGCCACAGTCGTCCATGATGTGTGTCAGCAATAATGTTGCTATCATACTAGGATGTTTTCATTAAAAGTGAGTTAGGCTGAAGGTCTCAGTGTATCAGTAGATCTAGGAGAGACCAAACAATGCATTTTTGTGTTCTATGAAAATGTGGTTCACTCATCATGAGCAGAAGACTATCTTATACCTGTATATGTTTGAGGGCTGGTAATGACATCACTATGACATCACTTAAACAGCATTGATTTGACTCATAGCCTCTGATAGTACAAGCAACAAAAACTGAGACCTGACATGCTTTAAACTATGAAAACCAAAATATTCTTCTTCTCACCAGATGGAGTTTAGTATGAAGAATAGCTGAATAAATATGCATCCAAAAGGCAGAATTCCTCCCATGACGATACCAGGGAAGGGCTTAGTGTAGAATGACTGCTCTGGGATTTGACGAGGAATCTGATTTGTCCGTACAGGATGTTCAATACCCTTAAAGAATCAAACAGAGATGGTGAGGGACCCAGAGAATCAAACATTTAGAAAAGGTCCCTACTGAGCTGTTAAAATGATAAAGATTATGTCTGTCAAATTAAGTATAGTATAGTTCAATTTCATGCTATGCCACCACTCACTTTTTCTTACAATAACACCAACACTGACATAGTGTAAATGTTAGGAATGGAAATACAGTTTACATTTACTCACAGCCTTTTTGAAGCCAAAGTACGCTCCTATAAAGGTCAGCGGCACTGAGATACAGAACCAAAGAGCCAATATGGCTACGAGAGTGCCGAAAGGCATGGCTGCAGAGGATCCTTCACCCCACAGGATCAAGTTCATCACAAAGAAATCTGCAAACACCACCCTGAGCAGAGGCAGGGAGGAAGTTACAAGAAGTTACTACCATAATAAAGTTTGAGGTTTCATGTTTGAGTCACAGTCTTACCCTGGACAGAGTAAAGCTGTCAGCAGAACATTGGTCTTCCACTTCTCTCCTCCAAAAGCTGTCCAGAAAATAAGCACAAAGGTTTTTTTTTAGAATTAAAAATAATAAAATAATAAATAATTGAACCAAACAGGAGCGTTGTCTTCTTCCTGATATTTTAAGCCTGTATTACTGAGTGTTAACAACACAAATTTGTTTTTTATGGGGAACATATTGACACCCTCCAACCCACCTTTTTCCTGAGGGGGGGGGGTCAAGATGTACATCCTACAGCAGCTATGACTGTGGGTACTAGAGTAAGCAAAAAGTGACTTAACAACAACAGTGGTTGTTTTAATTCTCAGTTTAGTAAGCACTGCTTCATGTTTTCAAAGATCAGGGTACTAAAGTTTAATTTATTTTGAAAGGGCATTTGAGGAAATGGCCAGCCTCACTTGTTTTTGGTTTTAAGACAAAAACCATAAAATGATTAAAAGGAGAAATGAGGAAAGAAACTTTGAAAAATGGTTTCATGACGTTTCATGCCTTTTGTTGTTTTACAATAAGACAGTCAAGAAGTAAAAAGGGACGGTCATGTGCAGAGGTGGGGAGTAACGCATTACGTTTACTCCGTTACATGTACTTGAGTGTTTTTTTTCTGAAAAATCCTACTTTTGGGAGTAGTTTTTGAGCTGAGTACTTTTTACTCCTACTCCGTTGCATTTGTGGTTAAAAAGCGATACTTTTACTCCGTTACATTGGGCATGCACTGGTCGCTACTTTTACTTGTCTATAATTTATTTCATTAAGTATTTTTACACTCAGCTGAGCTCTCACAGCAGCGTGAGGTAAAATCCTCAGCACCACAGAGTAAACGGAGGAGTGACCCCTCCCCCTTAACTATCAACAGTTGGAGATAATGGCTGAAGCTGTGATACCTGCGTCTCCTTCAGAGGAGCGTGTTTATCCTTGGACCAACATCAAGACTCTTTCCCTTTCAAACTATGAGGAACAACAGACACTGCTGCTTACTGTGTCTACCTAAAACGGTGGAAATGTCAAGCTTCAAAAATAGCACATCAAATCTAAGAAAGCACGTTATGGTAAGATAAACAAGCTAACGACTGCACTGCTAGTTAGCTAAACATTTAAGTTCAAATCTCTGTTTTAACCTACAGACTGCAAACACACAGTTGTGTCAGTGATAAATGACGTCACGTGTCCGACCACCTCTGCAGCTCTGCCACAAATGTGATTTTACACACCATTATTTAACGTTACGTTGTAGATGACACTTTTATCATGTGTGTGTGGCATATCTCTGATTATACCTAACATGGTTATAATGTGGGCCAGTGGGCCAAAGTTGGCTTTAGTTTTAATAAGTTTCAGTTTGGCTTGCCGAATTCGTTGAGTGATAATCAGGATAAAAATTCATAAATTGGAGCTTAACAATTAAATAAAAAGGGCAAAAAGTCAGTATTGAGGCCAGTTCATAAGATTAATTTCAATAAAATATGAGCCAAAAATCATTAACACATGATGAAATGAACATAATGTGATTAAAAAAGTAAGAACTGCAAGGTATAAATTCATGTATGAGATTAAAATCATCATGTAGAAATAAGATAGCTATAATGAGAGGAAGAGTCTGTTTTTTTCTCATTATATTGCATTTTTCATCTCATAATTTTGATTAACAAACATAACTTGACTGCTGCTTTATGTTAAGTTTTTTATTTCTTTTACTTCTGGCAAGTTATGCTACTTTATTTATGACAATGTGCAGTTTACATCACTACCCCTGAATAATGTGTTGTAGAGCAATATGTTTTAATAAATTGCACAAAATGAAGTTACTCATAAAGTTACTCACTACTTGAGTAGTCTTTTAACAAGGTACTTATTAACTCTTACTCAAGTACTTATTTTTATGAGTACCTTTACTTCTACTTGAGTAATTATTATCATTAAGTAACAGTACTTTTACTTGAGTACTGGTCATTTGACCCAGAAGTAAACACAAACTTTTCCAAATAATAGCCTGAGTAAGAGTATAGTGATGGATGGATGGATCTTTTGAAGATTGTTTTATTGTTTTATTTTAAAGAATATCTGTATTTAAATTAAAGAAAGAGCAAAGAAATTTAATCAGTGATAGAAAACAAATTAAGTCTAATATAGTAGTCCTTCCATTAAGGCATACTTTTAAGTAAATTATGATGTGTGCTTTATTTGGATGTGAGAGATCCTGATTTAAGTTTGTGGCCCTGTTAAAAAAAATTGTATATCCCCAATGGCTAAATAAAGTGCAAACAATGACATTTATTTGAATAGACCCTCACAAAAATATCAAAACCACCATGTCTGTCTGTCTGTCTGTCTGTCCATCCATTCATCGTTTGTCAGGCTTTTATTTTGAAAAGTTCATGTTTACTTCTGGGTCATGTGACCATCTTTTTTGGCATATTCAATGCCTTATGGTAAAACAACAAAAGGAAAAGTCATGAAACAAAATTAAACCGCTATTTCAAAGTTTGTTTCCTCATTTTACTATTTTAATTCAAATATCAAAAAAGGAAAAATAGCTCTGTTTATTTGTTTTATGGTTTCTGTCTTAAAACGAAAAACAAGTAAAGCTCACCGTGTTCTTAATTTCCATACAGTTAAATGCCCTTTCAAAATAAACCAGACTTTAGTACCCTGACCTTAAAATCAGGCATTCAGCTAAATGTAAATAATTATCTAAAGTTTTAGGTTGTTTCTGAAATGGCCAGTACCTGTTGCCTTGTTTACGGTACTAAAACTAGACGGCATTTTAAACATGCTGTTCACTGTCTGAATGTATACGGGACGTGGTTCTTTAAATTGACTCTAATAATAATTCGTTATATGGAATTTGAAAATTATAGAATTGAAGAGGTGTGAATCATGGATATTAGCATAGTTCACACATCTAAAGGACGAGCTGGTGAAATAAGAATTTAAGAAAACCCACAATCTAAAGATAGAAAGCTCTGACTGGACTCTACATCTTCTCTGAAGTTGATTTTCCCAACTCCTTAAACAAAATGGGATCATCAGCAATTACTGATAATAAGCTAATTAAGTTAGCTAAACATACTTGTGCACCTTTTCTGAGGCAATACCTTCATTATTCCTCCACTTTCCAGTAGAAGGTGGAGGAATAATAATACTATCCCGTGTCAGGTATAACAGATAAAGTCCCAGTCTAACAGAAGGGACCAGGAGTCACAGCCATGTTTCACACAAAGGATCATGGGGGCTAGGAATAAGGTAGATGCTGTATGCAGAAATTATAAGGTCTATGATTTATGCATTCATGTACTGACCAAATTCAACTTTATTTTCTGCTGCAGTAAATGTAAATGGTGATATGACTAGACTGACTTTTTCAGACCAAACAACCTGAAATCATTTTATAAGCCAGCGTTGATTTTTAAAGATATTTCTAACTCTAACTCTAACTCTCTCTTCTGTGTGTACAGTTGTAACAGCTCTATGAAATAATTGGTGGGTGCAACCCAAGATGAATTCCTCTGCTTTCTCATTTACTGTTTTTGCTTCAACATAAAAAGCTTAACCTGTATTTTTCTCACTTACATTTGTAGAGGCGAGCTGCCACAAATCCAGCAGGAGTTCCCAGAAGAACCCAGAGAACAACAGCACACGTCATAAGAGCCCCGCGGTTAGCCGGCGAGAGGAACCCAAGACAGGCAAAGACTGTAGAGAGGGGGGTCAGGATAAGTAAGGCATTACAGACTGTTTAACTGGCTAATGCATGAACATTTGAAAGTCTGAAAATCTGATCATGACATTTATATTGATGAAGATGTTGTCATTGTGGTGTGTAAGTATGTAGGCTTAATGACAAAGAACTTTGTGTGGCTAAATTGCAGTCTGAATATTTTTAACTACAACCATAGTCTTACACTGGCTAATATATATATATACTGTACATAGATATTTATAAATGATCCCACACAAAGCCTATGAGGGAATATCACACTAAGATGGCACTAGTTTTAGAACTACAACTGTCATGTAAATGTAGTTAATAATGAAAAGTTCATAGAGATAAAAAACATACAAAGGGTGACAAAAGTCATGATGAAGATTTGGGTGCCAGAGCCGAGGAAAACTGATAACAGCATTCCCTTTCTGGGGGGTCGGAAAACGTCTCCATGGACCAACTTCCAGCCAAACTCCTCCTGGGCATCCTCCTGTAGAACATCGGAGAAAAGCAGAAATAATTAACACAACGTAATAGTGTTATTTTGCTGTGTCATGTTCCAGCAGTGACTACTCTCTGTTTAATCATAAAAGGGTAGCTTTCATTTTACAGTCACATTTCATGTAATTAGGTCCAAGTTAAATAATAAAGTGTAGCAGTATGAACTAAGAACCAAAGGCTGTTTTAGCTCAGTCTTGGCTCCAAATGTGTTTCTAACAGCCACATACAAAAACAGAACTCACCACAGAATCCATCTGATTGTATCTTGCAATGTCTTTATGAAGAGTGCGCAGCATGATCATGGCCACCATTCCAGACAGGAACAACACAATCACCAAGGAGTTCATAATGCTGGTGAGGTAAAACAGTAAAAGTCATAGTAATGTGGCCCGTTACTTTCAAATCAATAAAGGTATGAATTAAACAACATGGCATGAAAGGTCTATCAAGACAGTTATCCAGGTAATGTACTTAAGTTGGACATGACCCTGATCAAATCTCTGGTCTTACTGTGGCTTTATAGGCTAAAACCTCAGCAGCATTTTGGAAACACAAATCAAACAGCAGGGTTTAGGTCACAATAAGAAGACTTGGGCTAAGATGGTGGTTATCATTCTTTTTTGGGTTTTTTAGACTCTCAATTTCTGTTTACTGTGTTGAGTTAAAATGGAGCCTAAGGTTCCATTTTATTTGTTTCTCATACCCATGTGATTGTCCTCGGATATAGGAGATAAGGCTGTGTTGCGTTACTGGTCTTAAACCTGGAGTCTGTCCTTATATTTATGTCTGTTAAGTGACGGTTGATGCCGGTCCCCAGGCTCCATAATCTGGTGGCGCTGTACTCCCTGCTCAGAAAGTATGACTGCCTCAGGTTGCTATGGTTACTCCTATCAGCTAACAGCTGTGGCTCATTAATTTGGAACAGTGTAAAGATCCATATATCAGAAGTTAATGGACACCAATGAAACTTCCAGAGCCAATCAGAATTGAGTATTCACAAAGACCATGGTATAAATTAAGTGGTATAAATCATTACAAATACGTAATTAATCCCATTTCTGTCAGAGAAACTATGTTGTCCATCATAATGTACTGACTGCTTTCTAAAATCTACAGTCCATAAGCCTGCTACAATTATGAATATCAGGACTAGTTACCTCCGCCAAGGAGGTTATGTGATCGGGTGGGTTTGTTTGTTTGTTCGTTTGTTAGTTTGTTAGCAACATAACTCAAAAATTCATGGACGGATTTTGATGAAATTTACAGGAAATGTCAGAAATGGCATAAGGAAGAACTGCTTTGATTTTGGGACTGATCCAGATCACCGTCTAGATCCAGAAATTTTTTAAAGGATTCTGTTTTATTGGGAGATAGGCCTAATGGCAGTAGTCTGCGCTGTTACCACTTTACACCAGGAGATGGCGGACATGAGTAACTTATTCAACATTTTGGAGTTTATAGAGATTCAAAGACACGCCGGTCGAGGAGACGAGTCGGAGCGTAACAGAGAGAAAGACAGTGAATTGTAGCGAGAATACTCACAATGCTGGGAGGAATAGAGGAATATTCACCCTCTGCCATGACGTCCACACGTAGTGAAGCCAATGCTTTGGCTCACCGTGTCTCCACTCCACCGGGGAGGGAGTAAATGGTGAATTAGATTTTGGGAGTGATCCGGATCACTTTGGATCCAGGAATGTTTTTAAAGGATTCTTCACTATTGGAAGATAAGGCTGATGGTGGAGGTCTGCGCTCTCTGAGTGCTTTTCTAGTTTGTTCTGCTGCCGTGGCTAGTACCCGACAAAATGTTAAAAAGGATCAACAACAGAGTGGATTTAGAGCATTGATTCTCAACCAGTGGGTTGGGATCCAAAAGTGGGTCGCAAAGCCATTTTCAGTGGGTTGCCAAAGTGTGCATGGAACAAAAGAGACAAAAAAACCTGTGATGTGCTTTTATTCTAAAGGATAATTCTCAGCACTTTGTTTCATTACATCTTTTGTTCCATTTCTAATCCATACTGCACCATTTTTCCATTAAAAGCATTTAGATATGACTGCAAAATATAGGAACTTTGGGTCGTGTTTAGGGCTGAACGATTTGAGAAATAATCTAATTGCGATTTTTTTCCCTCCAATATTGCGATTGCGATTTAATACGCAATTACATCTTTTGTAATATTCAACAATCATAAGAAGTAAATAATTCTATATTATAACCAATGTAATGCTAGATAATTAAACTAGGGATGAGAGATTAAAAAGATATATATAGTTGTGATTTTGGTTCATCTAAAAAAATTTGATTTTGATTTCTGTACTGAAGGGATGATAATTTTTTTTATTTTATTCTCATTTTGATCAAAAAATCATATACACAAACAAGAAAAGTAGGATTTTACTAGACTATTTTGGAAAAAAGACACCTGTATATATGCACAATGTGTAGAGCATGTCATTTCTGCTACAAAAAATCTGTATCAAATTGTTTTTTTTTCCGCAATACAGGTTAAAAAATATTGCACTGTCTGCGATTTGAAAATTACAGCAGGCCATACTGCGATTTAATCTAATTTGCGATTAACTGCCCAGCCCTAGACATGATTTTCCTTTAAGGACGTGGTGGATGGTCCTGATGAGCCAACTGAGAACTGCGGATTCAGAGGACATTTAATATTTAATAGAGTTGCTCTGCCCCGTTTTAAATATTCTTCTAAAAACTGCTCAACTGAGTAAATAAAGATTTAAATATCTAGTTAATTATTGCTTGTATAAATCTTGAGTTAAAGATGCTGGAATTCTCTTACAAGTTCAGTCAGCTTTTACAGAACTGACTTGTAAACTGATCATTACTTACTGTGAGAGGATGTTTGCAGTTTTGAATTTCAAAACAACACAAAGCTTTTAACCTTCAGAGAAAAAAGCTCTAAATGCAAACTTTTACACTCATGAACCATATTTGAACCACCAGTTCAGACTATTCATGTATGCCATTGTGTTTTTATTTCTTTTACCTGAACCACTGGATGTTGGTGTGAGGCATTGACTCCAGGATGTAGTCCCATCTAGACGCCCAGCGGATACTCTTGTCTTCCTAAAAACACAAGCACAGCGCTCCTTTTAGCTTAATAACAAAATGTAAAGTGACATGATAATCATTCAGAAGTGGCAGCCAATCCAGCCTTACAAACCAATCTATGCGTGAGCTATGAGCTGCTGCTCCAACTTTAGTTTCCAGTCTCCAGCAGACGTCTTCCTTTGAGAACCTACCTTAAAGTCAATGGTGTAGGTATACGGGATTTTGAAGACGCCTTCATGTTTGTTTTTCAGGAACTTTGGTCCTCCAGAACAATCTGGACTGCCATCATTGGGGTTTTCATAGCTGGAAGGACAGAGAGAGAAAAACATGAAGCACATGAAATAAGATCCTAATTCCCAAATATCTCGTTTGCATATTGAGATCTGATTATGTTGACTGCATTCATTATATTGTTCAGATCATTGGTTCCCAGGCTGGGGTCTGGGCACCCCTGGGGACCCTGTCTGCTCTGAGGCTGTCAAAATTAGATGTACATATATATTTTTTTAACTGAATCATGATTGGCAACATAATGTATGAAGGCCAACCTTCAAGCTTTGTTTAAAAATGAAGAGAATCTTTTTTGCTTATTTCTAAGCAAAAAAGTTAACATTTATAGGTGGGAAATGAGATTATAAAGTTGGTTATTTAAAAGAAAAAAAATCTCTGAATTTCAGAGTCCAAACTAGTGCCCTGCACGGGCCTATTATCTGGGCCCGAGTCCGGCCCGGGCCCGAGGGGGTGGAGCCCTAGCCCGGCCCGGCCCGGCAGGTTTTCAGAATTATCAGGTCCGAACCCGTATGAAGCCCGACTTTGTTTTTCTGTTTTGCGTGCGCGCGAGCGATGCAGCAGCGCACAGCAACAGCTGATTTACATATGGCAGCAATTGTAGGCCTATTAACAAATAAACACTTCTATTCTATTCTATAGTAGAACTATTAATCAATTCAACAACAGTGAGCTGCTTAACATGGCAAACTCTGTTCTTTAAACACCACAAGAAGAACAATCTGTTTACTTGGCATCATGCAGAAAAAGAATAGCATCCACAGTTTCAGGGGCAAGTCCTGTCCTCCTTTCTTCCATCACTCTTCCAGCTGCACTGAAAGCACACTCGCTGCTGCTACCGCTGGCTGGGACACATAGAGCAGAGCGGCTGCTGCGTTCAAGTGTTGCCATTTAAATTGGTTAAACACAAACACGACACATTGCTCTAATTGGCAGGTTTAAAACAAAAGAGCCCGAGCCCGGCCCGTGTCCGAGGTAATGATATGATCATTGGCCCGAAGCCCAGCCCTCAGGCCCCTCAGGCCTAGGGCTCCAATGCAGGGCTCTAGTTCAAACTGTAGGATATTTACTAGAAAAACTTGCAATTCCCAAGTTTATAAAGTCCCTAAATATGATAACAGAAACTCAAAAATGTCAAATTTTAAAAACCCTCCATTTACAGAAGTGTGTGGCCAAAAATATACAAGAAACCAAACTGAAAAAAGTGGTTGGATTTTTGACTTTATAATCTCCAAAAACTAAGTTTTGATTCACTTCCATTTCCAACTTTTAAAGTAAAAATATTGACTTTTTTCATGTATATTACCGACTTTTTAAACTTGAGATTTTTTAGATGTTTCTTAAAAACAACAAATCCTCTCTTTTGTGGTTTTAAAAGTGGCCTGAATACACTCATGATAATGGGTAGTTTTTACATTGATTTTTAGCAAGAACAAGTGTCTGCCTATTATGTTCAGATTTTGTCAATGAAAACGATTAAAATCTGTTTGAATTTTGTGAAGTGGGTGCTGGGGGGGCTTAGGTTTTCTCAGACCAAAATGAGTATTTTAACAAATTTTAACAGTTTCAATGCTAAATATCTTGTTTTTGTGCTAAATTAAATAGTACATGTTAAAAAGGATTTGTAAATCATCGTATTCTGTTTTTATTCACAATTTACAATGCATCACTACTTTTTTTGAATCGGACATGTAAAAGAGTAAAAAACAATCTGTTTACCTTTTGGGGTCAATCTTTGCAGCAACCAGCCGTGCTCCAAGCTGCTCATGCTCAACAACGTGGTAGTAGATGGTGATGTCCACATGGTTGAAGATGTAAAAAGCATCCTTTTCATTGAAGTTAGACTAGAAATGAATAAAAATTGACAGAGTAATACTGTGCTATGACAGTCACAACTACATAACTATGTCTTTTGAAACTTCTGAGGTTGTGACATTAGGGGTGACTATGGCTCAGTAGGGGTGGGAGAAAAAATCGATACAGCATAGTAACGTGATATTTTGTCTGGCGATATATCGTATCATCTTGTCCACCAAGTATTGATTTTTTCAAATTAATTGCTCATATAAAAAGGAAGCCTATAATAATGGAAAAATAAGATCAATTGTTTGGACAATTGTTCAGTGAGGTCGGCAGAGGTGACAGTCATAGAGCAGGAGAAAGTTCAACAAACATGGCAACACCAGGGGAAAGACATTAGGAATGCAAGCAGGGCATCAATGAGATGGATATGACACATGAGGTTTGCAAGAAGTGCTACATGAAAATAAAATACTGGGGAAATATGACAAACTTGAGGGCAAGACTAATGCTAAATCAGCTAAACAGTTGAAAAAATGGTATAGATCACAATATATGGTATTGCAATACTCACTGTATGGCAAAATGTTCAAAATCGCAATAATATTGAATTGTGACTCAAGTATCGTGATGATATTATATCGTGGGGCCACTTGTGATCCCAACCCCTGTGGCTCAGTAGGTAGAGTTGGTCGTCTCATATTTGGAAGGGTGTGGGTTCAATCCCCAGCTCCTGCACTCCTTCGGCAACACACTCAACCTACTACTGCATCGGTGGCGTGTAAATGGGTATGGAAGCACACCCATGGGATAGTTAATACTGATGGCAAATTCTCCATAGCTACAGGGTGTGAATGGGTAGGTGTATAAAATCGCTTTGAGTAGTCAGATGACTAGAAAAGCGCTATACAAGCTTATTATAAAAGAAGTTATGGTAGGACCAACTCCTACCTACACCTGATAAACCTGATCCACTGACACCGCACTCGACCTTATCCTTCCCATCTATAGTGAGGTTAATTCAACTGCAGATGAGGCATGCGTTCATACTGATATCTGAGACCACTGTTAAAGCTTTCTTCTGTATTAAGTCCCTTTAATGAAAGGCCTCTAATGAAGATTGATTACAGTTTGAGACTTAGTACTTGTCCCCATTCACCCATCATTCACACACTGATGGCAGAGGTCGCTATGGAGACTTGGCCATCAGTATTAGCTAATCCCATTCATACACATTTACACCAAGGCTGGGCAATTAATTGCAAATTAGAGTAAATCGCATATGGGCTGCTGCAATTTACAAATCACAGAAGTTGCAATATTACTTTAACTTGAAATTTATCAAAATAGTAGTTTAAAACATTCATTTTTTGCAGCAGCAGAGATTTTATGCACATTATGCTATAATTCAAGTTTCATTTAAAAAAAATGGTTTACAAGAATCCTTTTCATGTTTTATGTATTTTTTGTTTTAGTCTAAATGAGTGACATAAAAGTGATAAACCCCTTCAATAAAGCAATGGGTATCAAATTTGCAATATGAGCAGAAATAACTAGTTTATTCTATCTAATACTGATGAAGCTTGCCATTAGTTCATACTCCCAGATGTGGTCAGCTGATAGCCAGCTTCACCTGCCCCACCCCAGCTGCCTCCTTTATAGCTTATAGCTTGTTGCACCTTCATATTCAGATTCATGCTACTGTAAATTGATTGCTTCAAAAATAATTTCTTTGTTTTCAGTGTACATTGTCATTTATGTGTCCATTCATGCAGGGGTTTCTAGCCATGCACTTCCTGAAAAGTCAAAGCAGCTGCATGATTAACCCAGGGAGCATCTTTGGAGCAGAGTCCAGAGTTAAAATGTAAATCCATTTTGCAATAAAACGGTTAAAAGTATGATGAGTGTTCCTGACTGAATGCAGGTTAAAATACAGAATGATTTATTACTTGAATTTGTTGAGAAATGCATACGTTGAGGAACCTAAAAAGAATCGCATATTACATTGCAATTGCAAAATTGGGGAAAAAAATGAAATTAGATTATTCTTGCAAATCATTCAGCCCTAATTTACACACAAACTAGAATTAAGTGTCTTTCCTAAAAACTTGTGAGTGCAAGAGCTGGGGATCAGGACAACAGACTACCTACTGAGCCACAGTGGTCTGCTGTCTTTTAATAAAACTGGGTAGCTACTCATTAGACAGTGCCACATTCTGTAGGACCGGTTTAGGAGGTTTGCATGTGTTTACATACTTACATTGACCACGCATGCATCTTTTGGTCGGCCTGCTTCTGTTACATAACAGCCAATGGGGAAACCCGGGTTACAGAACTTCTGTCCATCTTCAACATCATAGCACCAGGTGACCGGCATGTTGTCCACAATCCTAGAAAACAGTCAAAGACACCAAACAAAAGTCATAAAAACCACACTAAAAGTCAACATTACCTAAAATATAAACTCTCAGTTGATCAGTCATTGTATTTCTCAAGACTGACAACATAACATTTCAGAATACAGTAAAAGTAATACATATTTGACCCAGCTCAAAATAAAACAGAAGACACTAGGGAATTTAACTTCTGAATATTATGGTTCCAACTTAAACATGCTTGTAGCACCAGGAAGCAAACAGTGTGGACATAATTCTTGTTTAAACAAAACTTTATTTAGACAGGATTTTTCAAACAGCTTCTTCTGGTTGAGCAGCAAGGCTGCACCCTAAAGCCCGGTGTACACTGTTGGTCGCTGGAGGTGGTAGTTGTAGCTGGTTTAAAAGTTTTACAAGCAGGGGTGAATCCAGAATTCTAGACTTCTAGACCCAGGCCCCAACTCTCTAATCGGTTTCATAACATTTGTGCGATTATCCTGTATTGTAACATTTTTTAGTGTGGTTAGGCAGTAAACACTGATGTATTACAGGTACGTATCAAAAAATTAGAATATCATGAAAAAGTTCAATATTTTTTGTCACTCTTTTCTGAAAGTGAAACCCATATATTATATAGACTTGTTACACATAGAGTGAAATATTTTAGGCCTTTATTTCTTGAAATGTTAATGGTTATAGCTTACAGAAATGAAAACCCAAAATCCAGTGTCTCAAAAATTAGAATATTACATAAGAGCAATTAAATAAGGATGTTTTACACAGAAATGTCAGGCTTCTGAAAAGTTTTTTCATTTCTATGCCTTCAGTTGGGTCAGTTGGGTCTCCTTTTACATGAATTACTGCATCAATGTGGCGTGGAATGGAGGCGATCAGCCTGTGGCACCCAATTGAAGGCATAGAAATGAACATACTTTTCGGAAGCCTGACATTTCTGTGTAAAACATCCTTTTTTATTGATCTTATGTAATATTCTAATTTTTTGAGACACTGAATTTTGGGTTTTCATTTCTATAAGCCATAATCATCTAACCTGACATGCCAGATGGATTTGTTTCACACATCCATCTAGGAAAGCTTCAACAGGAAACGTCTGAGAAAAGGCAGAGGCTTTGAAAAAAACTCTGAGTGTGATTGGATGAACGTTCTGTCTGTCACATCTCTACGGGCCAATAAGAGCAACAAAACATGTGACGTTGCAGCTATCGAGCTGCGCATGCGAAGCTACGGGGAATAACGCGAAACATGGCAACTATAGACATGTAAGTACTCGACTTTTTTCGTTTTTGAACAGAAAACAACTCACTGCTGTTCTTTGTTCTTCTTTTAACAAAGAAATGGTGTCAAGTCCTGATAAAACTGGTGTTTTAGCAGCATCCACGCTAATCTCCTCCTCCATAACTGCACCAGCTCTTGCTGCTGCTTGTTTACGTCATGGCTCTGCTGCGCCTAAAAGTACTGCCCCTTGTCGCTGATTGGTCCTGTGACTTTCTAACTGGGCCCAAATGGTTCAGATAGGAGCTTTGCAAGATGGATTTGCCAGTGAGAAACACGGAAATGGGCGTATCCATCTGCTTTGCAAGGTTAATAATCATCAACATTTCAAGAAATAAAGGCCTAAAATATTTCACTCTATGTGTAACAAGTCTATATAATATATGGGTTTCACTTTTAGAAAAGAGTGACAAACAATGTTGAACTTTTTCATGATATTCTAATTTTTTGAGATGCACCTGTACTGTAAACTGAAGTTATTGATGGCACTTTGATGTACACATCAATGCTGGTGTTATTTCTGATATTTGCACCAATCTGATAAAAATCTGCATTAAAGGCTTAAAATTTGTTAAAAAGGATGTGCCTTTATTAGATAGTGGAGGACAGTGGATGGACTCGGTAAAAGAGAAGTGAGCGGGGAGAGACATGCGGCAAAGGTCCAAAGGCCAGATTCGAACCTGGGCCGCCCACATACATGGTGCACACCTTAAACTACTTAACCATCTGTGCGCTCTATTCATAACAAAATTTAAACGTTCCCCGTCATATAGACAATTACGTTCTATAGCCTACTTCTTAAAAGAATCTGCTAGAGATGTTTGAAACATTTAGGCTTTGATAAAGACGGCCCTTTGTTTACATGACAACTAACGAGTCATACTAATTTATCAGCGCTAGTCGAGCAAACAGTTTTTATTGGCCAATGATAAAATATTATTTCATTCATTTTCTGCTATGCTAAAGACCCAGAATTAAACCCCGAGAGGACTTTTCTTTAAATTCTTTGAAGGAAAATTCTCTCTTTTTGATAAGGATGAATTATTATTTGGTTATTGATCGCGGAAGAGGAGAGAGAGAGTCAGCAGGACTGACGGTGTCAGTTTGATCTTTGATCAGAAACAGTTTGAGTTCTGCTTTTAAGACAATTTACAGACATTCAGATCAGACAGGAACATTCAGTTCTATAACTGCCGTCTTTCCTTATGAAACGTTAATCCAGTTCTGAATATCCCACCTGTCTCTCAGCAGGTTCAGGGTCAGTCATTGTGGATGAGACTGATTAGAGAGGTGGTGATAAAATCTCAGGCTTTAACTTGTTGAGACTTTAGTCCCTCATGGGTCATCTGATGATTGGCTGAGAAATCTGTGTGCACACAAGCCCACCTGCACTAGTTTTACAAGCATACGTCCTGATATGATTGGTAATAACTTCCCACCTGATAGCTCCATAATCATGAATTTGCATGTTTTAAATGGAAACTGTATTTCAGGTTTTAAATAGCATTCCAGCAGTTATCTAACCTAAAAGTATTAGCAAGAAGGGTCTATTTTCTGCCAAACTCTTACGGTGGGGCAAATGGACAGGGGGGTGGGCCCAGGACCATAAGGCCCGCCTATAACGCTGTGGTTAGGCAGGACGTTTCCCTTCCTCTCAGTGTCACTGCCCATTTTTCTGCTTTATTCAAATTCCTGAAGTGACCAGAGTTAGCTCTGAGCTGGGCGTTTACTTTCACTTTGATAGATAAATAAATAAATGAATAAAATGTACTCATTTTTGTTGTGTTTTTGTTGTGGCAATAAAAAAAACGATTTGACACTTTCACTTCCTTTCTTCAAACATGGACATTCTGAAGACGATAAAAATCTTGCAAAAAGGTTTGACTTCTGCACTTGCCTGACTGGTTGGTTGACCTTGTCTCAGCTTTTTAACTGAGTGATGAGCAGTTTTTCTGACCATACAGTACATACCAGTGATGCTGGTAGTTGAGTAGCATGCCTTTCTTGAGGAAGTCCAGTTTGGCTCTGTCTGCCTGGACGCCAGTGTCATAGGTTCTGGTGCACACCTTCTGACATTGTGCACGTTTCATAAATTCAAACTGACAGACAGAAAACAGGAAAGAGGATGTGAGCGTTTGGCACTGAAACAACTACGTTTTTAAATAACCATTGTGAATACAAACACTGAAAGAAATCCTCAACAGTGCAATTTTTTAGTTTATGAAAAGGAATCTATACAACATTTAAACAGCACGTTGGATGTGTCAAATCCAGAACATTTCATTATCAACAACACAGAGAACATGAACATAAAAACATCATATACTCTTCCTGGTATGTATTTTTCAACAAATTCAAGCAATAAATCATTCAATAATATAAGCTACATCCAGTCAGGAACACTCTCATCAAATCTTTAACTATATTATTGCAAAATGGATATGTAGTTTTTCTAAGCAGAGAAGGCTCTGCTCTAAAGATGCTCCCTGGGTTATTCAGCAACATGCTTTGACGTTCCAGGGAGCGCATGGCTAGAAACCCCACATGGAGAGATGCATTTATGAAAATGTATTGAAACAAATTAAATCACTTCAGCAGCAATTACTCTATAGTTACATGGATCTGAATATGAGGGTGCAAAAAGCTTTAGGCTATAAAGGAGGCAGCTGATGATGAAATGAAAAAAAAAAGTAAAAACATATTTTTAAATTATGAATGCAAATAAATTTTTACAAACAATATAAATAATATCTAAATATGAAAAGCAGTGCTTAACAAATGTATTAAACGACCACCCATGCAAGGCTGATGCCATAGCTGCCCTAAATTAACAGCACTGATAATAGCCAAAATCGTTTTTAATGTTTCTGTAATGGTTTATTCATCAGTGTGTACACGCTCTTTATTCTTTTTTTAAACATCTTTTTATTGGGGTTTTGTGTTTTCAAAACAATACAGAAAATGATATACAAATGTATAATTATAACATTCTGTCATTCTGGAAAACAAAACAATAACCATAAAGAAAAATTCATTCATTTATTCATTCATTAAAATAAAATAGAATAAAATGAAATTGAGTGTCATTGTACATCATTTCTTTCAGTCATTCTCTCCTTCTTGGGTTTGTCTTGTTAAAATAATCAATAAAAGGTTGCCATATAGAGTAAATATATGTTCCTTCTCGTTTAAGGAGTATTTTATTTTTTCTAACTGTAAGTATTGAATACTTGACTTCCAACTCGCTACTGTCTAATTTCCAGTCAGGTTTCAGAAAAAAACACAGTACGACTACTGCTGCCTTGAAAGTTGTGAATGACATTCTTGAAGCCTTGGACAAAAAACAGTGCTGTTCGTCTCTTTTTATTGACTTCTCCAAGGCCTTTGACACTCATGTTCTTTACATCCTCAAGAGGAGCTCAAAGAATATTGCCTCGGAAAATTGTTACAAAGGACAGTCAAGAAACTGAGTTGGTTTCTTCCTTTAAATATTTAGGGTTTTTGCTTGATGAAAACTTCTAAGGAGCACACTCAGTATGTTGCTAAAAAGCTGAAGGTTTTACTTGGTTTTTATTATAGAAACAAGTCCTGTTTCTCTTTTATGGTCAAAAAGAGACTATTTTGAGTCTACCTTTTTACCTATTCTTGACTATGGTGATGTATTGTACATGAATGCTTCTGCTCAGAGTCTGCAGATGTTGGATAGTGTTTATCGTGGAGCTCTGAGATTTATCACTAACTGTGGATTTCTTACTCACCATTGTACCTTATATTCTAAAGTCAACTGGACTTCTTTAAGCACACGTCGTCTTGGACATTGGTATAGATACAGTCGGCATAGAGAGGAATGCCCACAAAACGTCACATCCGGTTTGTGCCGAGGGGGAAAACAAACCGCTTTCCACAATGCCGGGCAACTGTTGTATACCCTTTTGCACTAAAAATAATTAAAAAAAATCAAAATCTGAAGTTTTATATTTTACCACATCAAAGCACAGAGCCGAGGAGAAGAATGCGGTGGCTTTAAGCGAGCCGGCGGGAGGATGAGTTTGGTCGCCTGTGGGATCCAAACGTGTAAATCTGTAGTCAGCACTTCATTACAGGTATGACAGCGTTATGTTCACTTTATTTAAACAGTGCTAGATAGTTTCCTAATTAACATGAATGTTCAATTACTAGTTTTAAGAGAAGTTAACTAACTTCTGCATTATGCAGGCTACCATGCCTCATTACAAAAGGTAACGAGTATACAGCGTAATTACTGGTGATGAAGCGTAACTCCGGCAAAACCACTTGTAAAAATAGTTATGTGCCTCCAGGGACCGATAGTTTTGAGGCTGTTGTGTAAATTCCTGCGTGATATACCGAGTCATCAATAACCAACATGCAGCTCCTGGCTGTTGTGCAATAACAACCATTGCGTGGTGCACAAATTCACTAAAACGTACTAATTTCCTTGTCAGACATTGAAATTATGACAGGTTTAATTTATCAGTAAACATGATTTTGCCTCTTACTGGGTGATTCAACCAGGTAGCAGAAGATGTCAGGGAATGACACATCAGGCCATTGAATAGGATCATTCGTCCACTCTTCAATAAGATACGGACAAGAATCAGATCCTATTAGAGTAATTTCTTAATGTATCTGTCTCTGTCAATTGGCTGTAAGGAATCAATGTGTGACATTTTACCGGTAAGCATATATACATGGAATTTTAAATCCCGGGCTGACAGTGCTGCGGGCGAGGGGGAAAGGATTGTTTTCCCCCTTGAAATGCCCCGCCCCCATCTATGACGCAACTGTGACGCAACGCCGACTGTGTCTATGTCTTCATTTATAAAGCCATTCTAGCTGACGTCTTATTATCAATGTACCTGTTCTTTATTATGTACTGTATGAGCTTGAGTGTGTTTGATTTTGAAACTGCATTGCTGCCATTCTTGGCCAGGTCCCCCTTGAAAAAGAGATCTTTGATCTCAATGTGGCTAGCCTGGTAAAATAAAGTTTAAATAAAAAAATAAAACACAATTCAATAAAACTGCATGGGTTGGGGGTTTTCTCTGTTTCCAATTTAACAAGATCAGTCGTCTTGCTAACATGTCACATACCGAATCATGTCATTTTGGTTACTTGAGAGCTGTACAGTAGTAGGCTTAACTCCGAACAGTGCTAGCACTGAATCAGGCGAGATCTGTTTCTGTGAAACATCAGATAGAGTTTGAAATATCTTATTCCAATAATTAATAATTCGTGGGCAACCCCAGAAAATATGTGCCAGAGAAGCTGGACCTTGTCCACACCTGTCATGTACACGCTCTTTAACCAAAATACCTTTAATGCTAAAATATGATTATTATTGTTATCCACTAATTTATTAATTTACTGTTTTACCAAAAAAAAAAAAACTGAAAAAATAGTAAAGCACATTATCATTTCTTGATTAAGATGCCAAATTATAGTTATTTACTGTCATTCCTGAACACAAAAAACAGTTTTAGTGGTTGAATTTTAAGCTTGATTAATTTCTGGATTTTGTTACAGATCCCCTGAAAAAATACACCAGCCACCACTGCCTGAACAGAGCTCCAGTTTTGTTTTTACTTCATCTGGAGTTTGGCAGAACTTTCTTGGGACCACAAAGCATTCTTCTCCATAGCACGCCATCTTCTCACACCCAGGTTTTAATTCCTGCAACCCCCAAAAGCACAGCTTTGCAGGCCACTAGACCACTGACAGGTCGTTTCCACTGAGCAGTCCGGCTCAGTTCGGTGCGGTACAGCTCGCATTTTTTGGCATTTCCAAAGAGAAAGGGTCCCAAAAAACCGACCCGTACCATCCCACTTTTTGGCACCCTTCTGTAGGGGTGCCAATCTTACCTAACCGTACCAAAAAGGTGGAGCTACACACACAACAACAGTATCTGGCCACAAATCAAGTTTCCTGATGTTTATCTGGATAATTTCAAGAACACAAAGCAGAGCCCAAAGGCTCACATCAGCCTGATCCATCCGCAATGGATGAGAAACTAAATTAATGCTTAAGTTTTGTGAACACGAAGCCTTAGAACAGTTCATTCTCTTCTGTAACTAGTTATTAATCTGCTTCTTACGTTAGATAACCTGTGAAAACATCGCTCTGTGGTTGCTGAACGGGCTCGTAAAACTTCAGGCTGCAGACTATTTTAAAGCGAGATCAGCGCACCCCAGACTTCTGACTTAATCTAGCTTGATTTTAACACCAGCTGAACTTTACTTTATTTTTAATGCGGCTAATTCTCACAGTACAGCTCTAAACTTTCATATTTTGTCATATAAACTGCTCTAGACTAGATATATTCACATATTAAGGTAGTGTTACGACTTAAACCGTCTCTGTACACGTATTCCATCAGCTGAGGATCTTTACTGACAGCGGTTAACATCATTAAAATGTAGTTATTTTTTTAAAAAGCACTTTCAGCTGAAATAAAGCTGTTTACTGCTTATTCCTGACTGCTTTCTGTCACTCATCCTTTCTATAACTCTGCAGCTGGAACAGCTGACTCGCGTTGTCTGTGACTTAACATGCATGCTTTTACAGCCCCGCCCACCAAGTGAGAGCACGGGTGTCTGTGGAAACGCAAACTATTTTGGGGTTTAGCGTACCAAACCATACCAAACCGAACGGAATCAAACCGGACCCCCTGATGGAAACACGGCTTATGCTACTGTTTCAACGGTCTTTTATGCCTCCAAAGCCCAGGAGGATTCTTTCAACCTTACATCATCTTCATCATCATCATAGTCTTTTTAAATCAAATTCAGTCATGTGTCCATTTCAAAGGGTCGACACTAACTCTGGCTTTTGGACGGTGCCAGCATTGATAGGATGAAGAACAAAGTGCTTCACAAGCACTAAGCAGCTAATTATAGAAGAGTTTAGCAGTTATATTTTAACAGGAGAAAACTTCCAGATATTATAGTGCTGTTCTGTCCAGCCTGTTGGAAACTCAGACAGTTAAAATATTTAAAGTCAAGCAGCACAGCACCAAAAAGGCTGAGTTAGAATCAGCTTATCTGCTTGAGGACATTCCTGATGTGTCAAAAGAGATTACTTTTAACAGGATCCCCTCTGTGTACAATTTATGTACAAATAATGTAACAGTGTATAATCTGATGTCTGAATAAGTTCATATCTCAAACATTGCTACCACAAATACAAACATGTGTATACACCAGTGTATGTGTGCATGTGCCATTGCTGCTGTAGGTGGATGTTACCTTGTACGGCGAAGGTTCAATTCTCTCCCCAAAAAGCACCTGGCCAAGGTTTTCTGATGGACGTTTCTCTGTTTCCTCTGAGCAGAAGTCAAACCTGCACAAAAATGAAGTGTATATCAATGACACAACACAATTCTTTGCTTTATTTCCACCTACTGTAAACTGGATTTAAATATCCAGATGTTACAGAAAAGGGTTCCTGTCAGGGATTGTTCAATTAAAACCCATTTTTACATCTTAGGATAAATAATCTCATATTATAATGATCCTGATCCAGACTGTCCTTTTCATTGAAGCCCAAGTTAAACAATTGTGATAAAGATGTCTCTTATTGCCATATTAAAAATAAATACAAAAATAAAAGTGTTTTTGTGTTTATCTAGTACTTACTCCTACAACTTAAACCAAGTGGATTTTTATTAACAGAAAACGAGACGTCAGCACTCATAAATGTCATTGTAGTTAGTTTTATTTAGGCAAGACACAACGAATGCATTTGAATCATGGTCTTCTTCAGCGTTGTGAACACTGAGCAGAAGAACACCTTAAATAAAGGAAGCATGCCAAACATCACAGGTACAACCTTCACAGTAAGACTTTTACGGCTCTCTGGTAGAGGCACCACTGCTCAGTAATACCTTCTACAAAGACCTATATATGTTTCAATATAAATATGTGTAATTACAATTAATCGCAACAATATACAACAAATAAAAAACATTAATCCAAGTTATCCAAGTACTAAAAGGACCCCGGGCACAACTCTCCAGCTGAAGATAAACTTTTAAAATGCAACATTGCCTATTTAAAATAAATCAAAAGCATTTAAAGCATTGAAAACAATGAAAAAGATAAATACTCCAAGAAGAGAGCATCAGTTATCCAAGACCATTTATAGACCATTTTAAAAAAGATGTACAAATAACTGAGTACAGAATGATTTCCACGGATGGAAACACGTTTTTGTTGTTGTAACTGATTAATACTAATCAGAGGTGGAGACAGTACCAGACTATTATACTAGGGCTGGGCATTTAATTTCAAATTAGATTACAAAACAATACGGCCTGCTGCAATTTTCAAATCGCAGACGAACAAACTAACAAACCCACCCAATCACATAAACTCCTTGGCAGAGGTAATTATCATTCCTTTGAATACAACAGTTCATATCCAATTTGCAAAATGAGTCAAAATCCTCACAAAAAGATATTTTTTCAAAATTGTTCAGCCCCAGTTCAATCTAATATTGTGTTGGTCATTTTTGTTGGGAAATAAATGAGATGAGGAACTTAAGAAATAATCACATATTACACCGCGATTGCGATATTGTGTAAAAAAAAAAAAAAAAAAAAAAAAAAAAAAGCAATTATATTATTTTACCAAATCATTTAGCCCTATATTGTACTCAAGTAACAG